>NW_001834691.1:0-37413 GCF_000150035.1 Vanderwaltozyma polyspora DSM 70294
GACTATTTTCACTTTATTTCGGATAATAATAATAGACTTTCGTCTTTATGTATTTTCTCAGATATGAGATTTTATCCTTAATATCTTGTTACTTCTAGATAATTTCCTCGTTTTGAAGTAACAAGAATATTTTGTTAATTCTTCTTCAAGTACTTTCTTGTATCTTGAATAGTAATTTAACGTTACTGTTTCCAGTAAATTTGGGTATCAAATCTTCTTTGAATGAAGTCCTGGCGGGGAAGCCATGTAGAGAATCATGTTGTGGTTTTTCTACCGAATCGTTCATAGTAATAGATTCTTTATTTATTTCCAAGGACATTCTTAATAAGTTGATATTGATCCAGTGTATTAAAGTATAAAATATACACATGGGAATATAGTACATATGATAAGTATCAATTAAGATCTCATCATTTCTTATATACAGTGTTGGAAAAGTTTTCAGCGTCAGTAATACTTTCGTGTAAAGTAACATTTCTTTATCCTATATGAATAATGTCGTAATACGTTTATATCACGTGTTACCTCATAATTCTGACAATTTTTTAATAAGTTGATATTGATCCGGTGTATTAAAGTATAAAATATACTACTGGGAATATAGTACATATGATAAGTATCAATTAAGATCTCATCATTTCTTATATACAGTGTTGGAAAAGTTTTCAGCGTCAGTAATACTTTCGTGTAAAGTAACATTTCTTTATCCTATATGAATAATGTCGTAATACGTTTTAGATCACGTGTTACCTCATAATTCTGACAGTATATGTTTGATATGTGTGAATTTTCCCCTTGTCCTTCTAATAGGAAAACATATCTTAAATTAAATACATAATTATTCCAAATTTCAAATGTAAATATTTGGCCTATATCTTTATGTCAAATATTTCGAGAAATCTTTTCACTTCATGTAGACCATTAGTAATTGGCGGGTCGCCTTAATCACTAATACTGGATATGGTTTCTAGCGGCTTAGTCCCTACATGTACCAATTTAAGTATGAGTAGCTATTGAAACAACTTTGAGTTCCAACAAAATATAACAAGAGATATAAATAGGGAGTAAAAAGTTAAAATAGAGAACACCATATGAAAAAGTATATCGAAAAGTATTCCAGATGACACTAAATATACTTTTAAAACACCACCTAAATCAATACAGTATAATTCATTTACAAAATATGGGTTTTCAACCCAGCAATAGCGCTATATCATTTATAGATCCCTGCAATTGATTAACTAAATAAATTATTAGCTAAATTCTATACCTATTGAATCCGATTTGTTCTCAGAATTTTTAAATTTCTAAAATTTGTTTATTCTTTTCCTTAAGGAACAGTTCGTCCCAATATTGGTTATTAGTTAGCCAGCTAACATTGAATTCTTGCAGTCTTTTTAGTTAAAAAGGATAGAAAGTAGTTCACTTTCTCTAATTTAGATACAACAGTTAATTGATCATTAATTTTAGTGATTATAATATTTATTGATACTTGGCAATAAATTTCATGTAATATCGAAAGTGTGGGATTGTAGATGAGAGAATATTTCTTCTATGATTATGTGATCCAGATTTCTTAGCTCTGTTTTTTTAAAAGTAGAAACCATTAGAACTACTGGTATCCGACTTCAGAAAGATGACTAAATTGTAACTCACTGATAATGATAATCACTGTGGAAGACAATAATTGTGAAATTTTATATATCCTGTAATGATTATATATCCTGTAATGATTATATATCCTGTAATGATTATATTTTATGGGAAAATGTTTTCTGTAATTTTCGTTTCTTACATTGAGTAATTCACATTTCTGGAAGGCAGTTTTATTTCAACGATGCAACAGCATAGAATTCAGAATGAGAAAAAATCTTTTTCTTCAACCTTACTGAACAACAGACAGAGTAGTTTCTTAACCTAAAGCATATTTAGAGCGGCGGCATTCGCTAACATGATGTCATTAACGTCATAAACGAAAGTTGAGATAAGAGTGCCTTCTAGAATACATTATGTTTACATAAACATTTGAAATCACAATATTTACCACTATTATATATTTATTATAGAGGTTTCTAGATTACATCCCGGAATGTATATAAAGTTGACCCTTAAATACTAGGGATATTCTTATATGTGACATTCAAGAAAAAAAATTTGGCTCCTAATAAAATATGGACTTTAAGTTGATACTCGAAGAATCAGGTAATAATTATTTGAAGTGAAATCATATAAGGTTAGGTTAATCCTAAAAATGCTAAATCCTGGATAAACTAACCAATAGCACCCATAGATATTACATATTACGTATATTAAATTACTCTATTTTTCCAATTTTTTTTAAAATTGAATTAATGACTGTATTATTGAATGAAACTAATTTCTCTAACATGTTAAATCTAAAGTATTGAATCTGGTTCCATGATTTTTAATTTGGCTAACATCATAGGATTGCTTATACTAATGGAGTAAGAGTATGAATAATATCACTAAAGTAAGTATCATATCGTACTAATGTCTCGGTTGTACAATATAACTGAATATAGTAATGTTTTGAACTAAACGCACCATAATACATTTAAACTCAAGAAATTTTACAAATTGCTAGAGAGTTGTCTTTTCAAAATACACATTGAAGCCATTTGTATAATTTTTGAAATAAACAATTAAAAAATGAAGCAAAACTTAATTTTTTATAGAAATTAAAAAACTTTATTTTATATCCTAGTAACAATAAAATATCCAAGAGAGCAATCCATCACATCAATGTTTATTGTATATTACTCCAATATTAACATATGAATATTTTTAACTAACAACGTCTGTGCCTTTTCCAATCAAAAGGCAATATGTCAGAAGAAAAATGAACAAAATTATCTGGAATTTTATGATTTAACTCAAATATACCACTGAAACAATCAAAATTTAATACACAATATCGGTAATTTTTCAAATCAACTGGAAGTGGGATTGTTAGTATCAAAACTTACCCAAGATAATAGTAGGCCACTAATCTTGAGATATATATAAATTCGAGGATTCAATAGAATTTTCAATCGATTGGCTACATATTAAATTAGTATTATTTTTTTAAAATATCTTCGTAGTAAAAGTTCAATAGTTAGTTTGTTCTGAATAAAAAGATTTCTTTCCCTGTTTTCAACTGTATCTCAAAGAAATTTATAAAAATTATTAAAATTATTAAAATTATTAAAATTATTAAAATTATATAAGATTTTTAAACTACCAAAAAAGCTACTCATATATACTCTTAAAATTCTATCCATGCATGACTGGAATGTTGATTGAAAGAGAAATAGAATTACATCCAATACTTACTATTATAATAATCATTGACGTCTCTAGCCTCTACTGCTGTAAAACATAAAATTGTTCTTCTTTTGTATTTAATTTTTTTTTGTAACTATTACTGATCAAAACTATTCCCCCTATTTTTGAATATGTTGTAACCTATCTATTTTCAATTATAACCTTTACCTTGCTCAACCTTAATTTTTTTTTATGTGACTAAAATACATCGAATATTCTCATCTAAGTTAGTATCGCTATATTTTGTATTTCTCACAAATCTAGTTCCGCGAAACTGACGATATTATCAATATCAACTAAAATTACGACAATTGTAAGATGATGTTGATAGTAGAGATTAAGATCTGTTTAAATAGGAACTTAATTTTAACCTGTAGTATAAGTGAGTATGTATACTGATAAGCTTTTCAATAATAATATATCTGTATCTTTTTATTCTTCATCGTAACTACAGGTAATGGAATCAATTTTATGGTAATTCTTCGTCAAGTTGCAATACTTCCTTATTTAGCAAGGACGATTTCTATCACAGGATATAAAGCTTACCCCCAACGTGGTATTAGATCGATGTCACAATCTTCTAGCCTTTCAGATACAATTAAAGATAAATTATCATTTCTAAATACGAAGTTTTTCTTTAGAAAGGGAGAAATTGAGATTTTACACAATCCTTCTACATTTTATGATGTTCTAAAACATAAAATATCTACTGCAAAACAACGAATATTTTTGGCTACATTATATGTTGGGAAATCTGAAGATGAACTTGTTGATTGTATGATGAAAGCATTGGATAAAAATCCTGACTTAAAGGTCTATTTCCTTCTCGATGGGTTAAGAGGTACAAGAGAGAGTCCTTCAAAATGTTCTGCTCAACTATTGGCTCAATTAGTAAAAAAACATGAAGATAGAGTAGACATTAGACTATATAAAACACCCACATATCGAGGTATTAAGAAAGCGTTAATACCAAACAGGTTTAATGAGGGTTTAGGATTACAACATATGAAAATATATGGTTTCGATAACGAAGTTATGCTTTCTGGTGCAAATTTATCTGATGACTATTTTACGAATCGTCAGGATAGATATTTCATTTTTAAGTCAGAAATGTTCTCGAACTATTATTTTAAGCTACACCAATTAATAAGTTCACTTAGTTATCAATTAAAATATAGTAATAACCAGCAAAAATTTAAGCTTCTGTGGCCAAAGTCAAATATTGCAAATGAACCAACATCAAGCAAAAGAAGATTTATTAGGGATTCATCTAAAGCTTTGGAAAAGTTTTTGGTTGAGAAAAACAATGAATTTGCGGTGGAGAAATATCAATAATTTTTAATATTGAAGAATACCCAACGGTAGTTTACCCTGTATCTCAATTCACCCCTCTCTTTAAAAAGTATAATGACAAGTCCACGGAAAAACCTAGCATCTTAAGCCTTCTTACAAATGTGTCAAATCCATCATTGAGTTGGACATTTACAACAGGCTATTTTAATATGCATCCTGAAATAAAGCAAAAACTTCTATCAACAAATGTCGCAAGTGGCACAGTCATAACCGCATCTCCTTATGCTAATGGATTTTATCAATCGCATGGTGTATCATCTAATTTGCCAGCAGCTTACTTACACCTTTCAAAGAAGTTCCTACTATCAACAAGAAAAGCTGGAAGGGAAGAAATGATTCAATTAAGAGAATGGAAAAAGGGAATCGTAAATCAACCTAATGGTTGGTCATATCATGCAAAAGGACTTTGGCTTTCTGAAAAAAGGGGTGATTCGTATTTACCATTTGCAACAATTATAGGTTCATCTAATTATACCAAAAGAGCTTATTCACTTGACTTAGAATCAAATGCCATTGTTGTAACTAAAGATAACGATTTAAGACTAGAACTACGAAATGAAATAAATAACCTTCTAGAAAATACAGAGCTTGTTACATTACATGATTTTGAAACAGATCCTTCAAGAAATATTGGTGTTGGAGTTAAACTTGCGACGTCAATTCTTGGTGATAAGTTATAATGAGATGCCTATCCTAATATAAATTAGTAGCCAATATTTATGTATATATATCTACTTAAAACGAGTACGTTGTAAATAGTTCATATCTCTGATCCAGTTAATTACAAAAAGGACTTTCCCTTTGGAAGATGAGGTTTTAGACCTCTATAGAAGTATTGTGCTTGTGATAGAATAATGATGATAGATAAAAACTGAATTATTTGTACAAAATTCGGTTTAAAATTAAACGCCCTCTCATAAAACAATAAATTCTGTGGTGCCAAATTTGATCCTAACAAATTTGTTAATATGCTAATAAAGCTCAATACAACAAACTTTGATGATAACCCTGTTGTTGATTGACCCATCCAATTCAATGATATCTGAGGTAACAAAATAAATGAACCAAGCAGATTTCCTTCCACCCACATATAGTTTATATGTTCAAGGTAAAAGACACCAAAACGTCCTGAAGATATTGGCAAGTTGTAACATGCGCATGTGTAAGTGAAAACATTAAAAATGGCAAATAGAAGTATCACTGAAATGCAAAACTTTGAGATGCCCTGATGTACATGCTTTGATGATCGGTACATTATAAGTTGCCTTAATACAAACAATGAAATAAACAATGTCGTTATATCGAGAATAAGCAATGCCAGAGAAATGGGTATATCTGAGTTGTCATCTATTGAATAGAATAATGGATATCGATTTCCTAACTGCTGTCTTATAAGTGGTGAAAATTTATAATTTAACGTACACCAAATCGACAGAAAACAATTAATCAATGACAATATATACATGTCATACGACAGTCCGTATATCGATCGATGTAATCTATTGTAACGATATTGATATAATATGGCGATTATCTTTTAATAAATATTTATTGTTAGTATTAGTGACGCTTTATAAATATATATCCAATTTTCCATCAAACTTTAATAATTAATTTTTTGAATTTCCAAAGAAATAATTGACTAAAATTATTCATGAATGACTAAAAATAGGAATCATCGCATAATTATGTTTAATAATAATTAAATCAGACATACAAAGATAACCTTAGAAGTGGATTGTATCAGTATTTCTATTTCCATATTTTCATTTATATAAATACCTTCTATCAAAACCAGTTTTCAAAATGTAAACTAAGTCGATTATTTTTGCTTTAATCCAATATTGTGATAAATAAGTAATAAATTCAGAAATCTAAAGAGAGAGACTAATCAATACTCTGAAATTCTTAGTCCACCGCCCAATAAGAATCGATTCGGGAAACTAACTCCATTTCATTTCCTCTTAAACCTTAAATTCTCGTAATTACTCTAACTCATCTGAGTCAAAGGCTTCCATCTGCCAGTAAATATACAAACCTTACAATTAGATTACCAAGTTGCAGAGAAACTGATATTGAATCAAATCCAAACCTTTAATTCGAATTCGAATCAATTTCAATTGATTATTGTTTCGAACGTAATTTTTCCAAATTAAGAATCTTTTTTTTTTTTTATTTTTTTTCACCTTTCTTCTTCCTCTGCTTCAGTTGGATGGGATAATAGTACAGTGTAGTAAAGCACAATGCTTAGATTGTATGAAAAAATTGTAGTCTCTCTCTCGGTCTCTCGGTCTCTCTCTGTCTCTTTTCGAGTTCGAAAACATCATAATTGTTTGGTGGAGCCTCCTCCACGCTATTTTGTTAGATATACGAAACGAACTGGTATTATATGTTTATATTAATTTGGTAATTTAGATATAAAATATAACGTAGCCGTTACCAAGCATTGGAAATAAGATACATACAAAAAATTAACATTTATATTTATATTTTTATATATGTATATATGTAGATAAATATATAATTAGTTTTAGTTTCCTGAAAACTCACTTATATAGAGTTCTAGTGTTACTTTCAAGTTATAAACCAAAAGTACAACAAGGGTAAACTTATATTATATTAATTGATCGAAATATGGATTACCAAGAGGATATCCAAGAAGAAACATCTTCTAATGCTATTGTAGTGCAATTTAATAAGATTAAGAACATTTATAGATATTATGTTGATAAATCAACACCTCATATCAAGGGCAGATGGGCAGGATTGGGTGTTGCAATCATTCTTTTCCTGCTGCGTGTCATATATGCCCAAGGGTGGTATGTTGTATGTTATGCTTTAGGTATATTTTTATTAAACCAATTTTTAGCCTTTTTAACACCAAAATTTGATGTTTCTTTACAACAGGATGAGGCAAACAAAGAACTAGAAGCTGGTGAAAGATCTGAAGAATTTCGTCCATTTATTAGAAGATTGCCTGAATTCAAATTTTGGTATAATAGTGCTAGAGCCACTTTTATCTCAATAATTCTTTCATTTTTCCGTATTTTTGACCTACCTGTCTTTTGGCCAATTCTATTAGCTTACTTTATTTTATTATTCTTCTTAACTATGAGAAGACAAATTCAACATATGATCAAGTACAACTATATCCCATTAGATATAGGGAAGAAAAAATATACTAAAAGTTCTAAATAATTGTAATACTATATATTATATTTTAAACCACTAAATAAATAAATATGTATATTGCATTTTTCATTCATTAATTCCTTATTAATCTAATATTTTTTATACATTTCCAATTAATAAGTGAATTTCACTTAATGCTCATGGATAATTCTATTGAATTCAAATTGACTTCAATTCCCTTTGACCTTTGGGTCTCAATTTTCTTCATAGACATATATCCAGACCTTAAAATCAGGCATTTAGTCTTAACTATATTTTGCTTTTCACATTGTTCCCGGAAAATGAATGAGACTAAGAAAAAAATTAAAAAATATAATATGAAAAGTTTCAAGCATTGAAGAAAGAGAATGTATAAACTGTTTACAACTGAGTAGCCAGTATAATTTTACTCGATAGTATTTCCCAATTCTATATACATATATCTTCCAAAGTGGATTATAGGTATTGAACGAGTCCAGAGCTCTAATGAAGTTATTAAATTTAACAAAGGCATCTACCGATGGTAAAGAAACAACAATTTCTCTTCTTCCACAAGACAAAGAAGATCTGTTTGCTATCTATCAGATTATAAATAAAGATGATGATGTGATTTTCAAGAAGATGATCACTTCAAAATTAGATGAATCTGGGAAGAAGAAAAGTACAGACTTAGTCTTATTAAGATTAAAAATCATTTCCAGTGAATTCGATATGAAAAGTGAATCATTAAGATATAAGGGTGTAACAGTAACTGATGACACAGAAAGAGCTAATATCGATATACCTGTTGGGAAGTATTTTAGTTTTGATATAGGTTACACTTATCCTTTTACAATTATCAAAGAAGATTTTAATCATTATGAAGAAAAAATTTTAAATGAAGCTTGCCATACTGAATTGAGATCAGATACAGCAGCTGTTGTGTTACAGGAAGGTATTTCACATGTCTGCTTACTTACAAATTCTTCGACAATTTTGAAACAAAAAATTGAATACAGCATGCCAAAAAAGAAAAGGTCCACAGATGTCCTAAAATTCGATGATAAGACTGAGAAATTCTATAAAGCTACATATGAAGCAATAAAGAAGAATTTTGATTTTGATAAATTGAAAATCATTATTCTATGTTCTCCAGGATTCTATGCTAAAACATTATTTGAAAAAATCATTCAATACTCTCAGGAAGAACAAAACAAGACAGTTCTTAATAATAAATCCAAATTTCTAGTTGCTCATAGCTCTACTGGATACTTACAAGGCATATCAGAAGTGTTGAAAAATCCTTCCTATTCAACTCTGCTACGTGACACAAAATATACAAAAGAGGCCATTATTATAGACGAATTTTTACAGCATTTAAATGACGATGATTTCAAAGCTTGGTACGGTGAGCAAGAAATCTTTAAGGCTGCTGAAATGGGTGCAATTGAAACACTTCTTATTACTGATACAATGCTACGTTCTGACGATGTCTCAAAAAGAAAACAGTTCTTGGAATTGGTTGATAACGTTGAGAAACTTGGGGGTAATGTATTTGTCTTTAGTGAATTACACAGCTCTGGTGAAGAGTTGAATAAGCTAACTGGTGTTGCATGCATATTAAAGTATCCATTACCTGATTTAGATGAAGATTTAGAATAATAAATTCCATAAGATATTGTGTAGAAAGTAATAAATAAAAATACAAGTATATAAATAAAAACTGTATCACGATAATATTTAGTAAATATCAGCTGATTAAATTAAAATACCTATAATTAACAAAATAATATTTTAAAACTTTAATAACTTATTGATAATAAAATATTAGGTTTTGTTAATGAATCCGAACCGAATAAATTGGTTTAAATATAAGATATCCAATATTTTATTGATTGAGATCACAGTGAATATTGGTATGTTCGTGGTCAGTGATTTACAATTAAATAATTGACCATATTCAATTAAACAATTAGCATATTTAATTAAATACGTACCTTATCTTCTACTTTTATTTTCGATCAAGAAATTTGAAGTTTAGATATTTTGGCTTCAAAATACAGACATTAAAATTGATTATTAGTTAATATTCTTATTCTAACAGACAATAAGATAATGTTAGCACTTACAAAAGTTTACCCTACGCCGAATGAAGTGACATATCTCGCTACCAAAATATCACAACATTCAAACATAAATTGAATGACGGCGCGTAAGCATAAGTGACAGTTGCATACATGAGTATATCCATATTCATGCAGCTAGTGAAACTCATGATGACACCACATATATATAAATATATATATATATATATATATTATCCCCCCTCCTCCTCCAGGAGATCTATAAAAGAGCCATTAAAAGTTCCTCTATTTAAATCTGATCGCTGGCGATATAGAGTTGTGATTTATATTCTTAAATATTTATTATGGTACACATTTTCTTGATGGTTCTTGGTTAAGGAGAAAATATCGATTTCTTGTATTCTATAACAATAACTACATTTATAGCACTTGTATGTCAATAACAGACACTTAATTAAAGCATATTTTATACTATTACCCAGATCAAGGAACCTTGTCATATTATTCGTTAAAAGTTCCAATAACGAGTAACTACATTTAGCTAGTGTTGTCCTATAGTTACAATGAATGGAACAGATTTTAACAATATAGCTAATATGCCAACAAATAATACCCCTGATTACAGTAACATTAAGGGTCTAAGTACGTGGGATGTCATACATGAAATTGTTAAGAAGTGTTTCCCTGATCAAGTATTGCCAGATGAAGAAGTTGAAAGGCTAAAATTGAATGATTTAATAACATCAAAAGAACTAAATAACATTGCTGCCTTTAACTATGAACACCCATCTATACACCGTGCACCAACTCCCAAGGTAACCTGAAAGGCCTACTTCAGGTATTAAAAGTCTCTGATAAGCAGAACGCTTTAATTGAGGATAGAAGTTTCCGGTTAATGAATGAACGAGATTCAAATCGACATCAGCGCTTTCGTGAATATTTTACAATAGTCCAAGCTGTTGTTACTGTTTGCAACGATTTTACAGAGGAACAATTAAAGAATTATGTCAATCCAGAAGTAATAAAACATATATCACAGCATAATGCTTTTTTACTGGAAAGCGATCCGACACCAGAGAACCATCGTCTTGTAGAGCAACTTTTGGAAAAGGTACTGATATACAAATATGGGAAAATTGCACAATTCACTACAGTAGAGGATATGGTATTTTTTCTAACGAAATTTAAACTTCCTGCCAATATTCATGAGAAAATGGAGAAATCTCTAGTAGCTAAATTCAAATTTGCAAAAAATTCAGATGGATTTATTATAAACGATGTATCTATTGAAATGTCTTCTTCAGACTCTGATAATAATGATGAACCACCTGCAGTACGACCTGTTAAGTCCCGAATTGCAAAAAGAGCAAAGAAAGCAGTTAAAATACCAGCTCTATCACAACGTGTAAAGGCCAGAATCGCCAAAAGGACAGAGAAAACGGTTAAAATACCTTCAGGTTTACCGCATTCGAAGAGAAATCGTCATCGTCAGCCTCATCTTGCAATTGTGGATAGACAAGGGTTGATGAACTATATGTTAGATACAACAAGAGATGATGGGCCTTCAACTAAAAAGAAAAGACAGTCAAATAGGAATAATAACGGACCCAGAACATAGTATATGTGGATTAGCTGTTCCATAAACAAAAATATTATCAATCTAATGGCTTGAATAACAAGTAATAAACATTTTTTAATAGGCTTTTTTTATGTGAAGTGATATATGCCTCATTCAAGGAGTGTTATACTATTTAATACACTATTAGTTGATTTATATATTAGAAATTATATAGTATATATCATTTTGAAAGTGGCTTCAAAAGATAATAACCATACCTTATCATTTGTGAATAGATCCCTTTTACTCTACAATCTGTATATTTTCTGCATTTCAAGATAATTTGTGAATAGTAAAATATATGTGTCACCCGACTTGTCAATCTTTGGGTTTACCTTTTAAAGCATTTCGGGAAACGTTAATCTATATTGTCAATTTTGGTAACCAAAGAAATCTTTCCACAGTTAATTTGGAAATGGATATCTATAAAATATTAAACTTAATCCAGAATTTAAAAATAGTGTCACAAATATATACAAATTGTACTCATATCGATACCTGGAAAAAACAATTCTGTATTTACAAAATCATATGAGAGCACAGTATTATTACTGCAACACTGACCACAGATACTACATAGTGGTATGCGCCCTCAAAATTTAGTTTGGATTATCAGTTTGGATTATTTACTTTAGAAAATAGTCTGTTAAGAGGGATAATTAAAAGGCACCTTCATCGGTCATTAGACTTACAGTTTAACATCCTCAAACTTCACAGATATAGAAAATCTTTATCCCTCTCCACCCCTTCCTCACGAATTTGGTAAGCCTCTGATTACATTAGTAGGAATTTATGAATCTGACTAAAATTATTGCTTGGAAGGAATGATTATAGATCTTTTAGAGTTCAGGTACAAAGTATGTATTATTGATAAACAAGACCCTTATATAAGCTGAAATATTAGTCTATAGAATACTCACTAGTTTCACTTACAGAATCTTTAGTAATTTGTCATGATTTTTTAATAGAGTTGGCAAGCGGTCTTGTTGATTTCTAATATGTTGGTTATCTTGGTGTCATTTTAATGAAAGTGCCTTCTTCACAGACATAGAGAGACGATGTAATAAATCCTTCCAAAAAAAAATAGAGAGTCTGTTTAAGTAGAATATAGCTATTTTTCGATCTTAATTTAATAGCTTTGATCTTAAAGATACTTTAGACTTTTAGATTATTAGGACTATATAAAGTAGAGGGAGGTGCAAGTGTATATTGTTACTAAATAGCAGCGACGGATACGCAATCTATTATTGCAAATGTGAAGTTAAGTTCCATTAATTAGTTAAAAAATAAAGCAGGAGATTATTATTAATACTTAATTGTAAAATAAAACTTAGGTATCGTATCTTTATTTTATATGGTTGTCTATTTCTTGAATACTACCAATCAATAATAAAATATGCAATAATTCCAGATAGTTAAATTATTTCGAAGTAGTTTTTCTAAACATTTGACCCCAAATAAGTTTGTTGTAGATATATTATATGATATCGATTTTCTAATAACATAATCATTTAATAAGTTCAGAATATCAAATTTTTCTATTTCAGAAGAAGTCTGAGATAGGTTGTACGCAATTTTTTAAATTACACTGACTCACTAGTACTTTTAATTTTGATGTAAAATCTAACTCACAAGTAAGATATATGATTAAAACAATACAAGTTCCATACAGCTATTGCTTTACAATTTGTTGCTGATTATGATAGTGTAGGGGAAATTAATCCAAGAATATTTGTCATAATTAAGTGAATTCCGAATGTAATTTCTAGTGTCATTACAGGGATTTTGCTGATTCTAATGACTTTAAAAGATGAAGGTTCTGGTAATAGAAAGAAACTAATTTTCAATTAAGAAACGTATTATTTATTCCATGCTTTTTTTCTGATATTGATAATAAAATTAATTGAATAATATTTTAGTGGCTGATTGTCCTTTTCTCCAGGAATCTATAAGATACCTTAATATAAAAATTATTTCTTCTCTTTCTTCCCCTTTTTTAACGAACTTTTATAAAGATCACTATTAATTAAGTGGGAATAATACTTAATAATCATCATATTTTACTGATCAATATGATGGATAATTTCACATATATGTTTAAACTGTTATTCAGCTTTTTATTCCTTTAGCTATTGATGGGTTTATTATGTCACTTTAAATATAAATTTTCATGTTCGTTAATAGTGATTTTGGTGATACTGTAATTTCTTCGAACTACTTCAAAAATTTCAGAAAACCATTTATATTTTAAGAAAGGTCAACAATTATCTTCGATAGAAGAGATTTAAAATATACATGAATTTGAGATCTAATAGAGTTACAATTGATAATATTCCTAACAGTTTAGGAGATCATAAAATTAGAGAGACTTAATTGACTAATTATAGCATTTGATCATTAACCATGTCTGTAATAAAATCATTATTCAACGCTAACAAGCTAACTACTTTGACTGAAACATGTAATAGTTTGGTGAATACCGTTTCTAAAATATGGTCTGTTGAAAGTGGAAGATTGGCATTGCCTGGTGGCTATACCATTGAACCAAATAATTGGGATATTTTTTCCAATGGTGGTATGTTATTAGCAGTACCCAAGAAGAAAGTTTCCCACCAGAAGAAGAGACAAAGATTATACGCACCAGGTAAAAAACAACTAAAATTCCAACATCATTTGAATAGATGTCCATCTTGCGGTCATTATAAATTGGCTAATACCTTGTGTACAAATTGTGTTCAAGAAATTCGTCATATTTGGAAAACTCATACAAACAAAAAAGTGGAGGACCCAATACAAGAACAGGAATTATCAGAATTGGATAGAAGATTGATATATCCAGGTAAGAAAGAAACAGAATATGAAAAGAAGTTAAACAATAAAGATAAATATCTGAAGCGTACTATAAAGACTTTGCCCGTTGAAAATAAATAGAATTGAAATATTATGCAACCTGTAAATACCATTGTGAATATTATTCATTTTTGATAAATTCATCATTTATTATGTATATTAATTAGAAAATTAAATATTCATTAATTAAATGTTATCATCATTTTAATTGCCAAGAATCTTAGTTCTTGAGTGGAGTTTTGCAATCACACTTGACACAATAATTTATCTTTATAAGTAAAAGTATTATTCTTACTTATTAATTAAGTCCTACTTCGAAATAATTTTATTTTATTTGGATTTGTTCAATATAATTAATTAAAATTAGATATATATAATTATTAAGAGTTCAGTTTGTCATCTTTCATACATACAAAATGACAAATATTACAAAACTAGCTTACAAAAAATGAGGATAACTTGGAGATCAATCTGAGAAATTCTTACATTAATACACAACATGAAGTCAAAGAGTTCTTTTCTGACTTAGCTTCAGTCTTGGCTTCAGCCTTTGGAGCAGCCTTAGCTGGAGTCTTAGTTTCAGCCTTCTTTGATACATTTCTCTTAGCTTCACCAGCTGGCTTTTCATTCTTGAAAAACTTGTTAGCAGTTTCATAGAAAGTCTTACCATGAATGTTGGCAATTCTTAATTCTAAGTCAGAAGCAGTTCTTGAACCATCAGCAGCAGCTAGAGTACCAGCACCCCATGGAGAACCACCGTGGACTTCTTCTAAGTTAGATAACTCGGCAAAAGCATTCTTGTAACCTAATGGAACGTAAATAATACCATGATGAGCTAAGTAAGATAGAGAGTTTCTGACAGTACTTTCTTGACCACCACCGAAACCGGCAGTACTTACAAAGATACCAGCAATTTTACCGTGTAAAGAACCTTGAGCCCACATACCACCGGTTTTATCCCAGAAAGCAGACCATTGAGCTGGCAAAGTACCGAATCTTGTTGGTAAACCGAATAAGAAAGCATCATATTTGGTTAAAATTTCTGGAGAAGCGACTGGAATGTCTTCTGGTTTTGGAGAAGCATGTAATAATTCTAAAACATCATCGGATAAAGTTTCTTCAACTCTGTACAAATCAGCACTACCACCGGCGGATTTGATACCCTTTTGGATTTCTCTAGCAATAGCGTCAATGTGACCGTAAGTAGAATAAGTGATAATAGCGATCTTAACCATTTTGTATTATGATATTATTATTATTATTTTATTATGTTATTAGAATGTGATATTTTATTTTTGGAGGGTTCTTTTCTTTTTCGTTCTTTTTTCAAAAAATTATTAAAATCTCAATAGTAGTAAATTAAAGTTAGTTACAAATTAAGCTAAATTGAAATAAAATAATAATAAAAAAAAATTCAAAAGTTTGATGTGTTAAATAAAGGGAATGCTAAATGATATACCTTAATTTAATATAATCAATTGATGGATTTATATTATATTTTTGTTGTTGTTATTGTTTAAAAACGAATTTCTTCACAATTGGAATCTGCGAATGAACTTAATTAAAGAAACAATAAATAATGAATAATAAAACAAAATAAAGAAGAGAAGAAAAAATTTAAAAAATTCAAATCTCGAATTGAGCTTTGCCTTAATATGTGATTTTTAAAGGACTGAAAAAAAAAATTAAGATAATTAATTGAAAAATGCCTTGTTTTTAAATATCAATCGATTAAATATAGCTAGGTGTTAATTATTCCTTCGCCTATTTATATTTTTTTTCCTTTTTCAATAATAACCCAACCCCCTTCGAAACAACGAACCTGTAATGTTTCGATTTCGATGCGAGATCCTGTAGTAAAGAGTAAGTACTAATATTATTAGCAGTGGTAGTAATTAATTAGTGTTTCGAAAGATATGATGTATGGGATAGAGAAACCTCTTCCTTCTTTCTTGGGATGTTTTTTAACCGAAAGAACTACTTATTGTTCTTGTTATTATAAATTTGTTATAATACCCATTACTTTCTTTACTGAGCTCTCTTTCTCTTTCTTTCTCTCTGCCAGTAGTAATTTTTAACTCCCAAATAGTAAGAGCAATCATCGTAGTAAGGCTGCCGGTGGTGGTATCAGTAATAGTATCAGTAATAACAGTAGTTTAATTATAAATACTTCGAAAGCTTTTCGTCTGGTAAGGGAAACAACGGAGAAACCCCAGTAGGTGGGGAGATGGGAGATAAAAATGAAAACACTAAATTTAATTAATAATTCAAGTTTTTAATAATTACAAGCATTAAAATAAAAAAAAAAATTACCTGTTGGACAAACAATCGTTCGTAATAAGCAAAAACCGTAAGGGTAAAAAGATAAATTATAAGAGTTTTCCAATGTTGTTGCTGTGTTCTTCTTGTTTTTCTTCCTCTTCTTCTGGGGTTTAGACAGGGAAAAAAAAAAATCTAATATGTTGATTAGTTGACTGATTGATTGATCGATTGATTGATTGAGACACACATACACACACACACATACATACACACTTTGGAAAGTGGATAAAAGTTACAACAACAACAACGATCGATGACAACACAAGGGATGATGGAGGTATTACTGTTAATTTCAAATTTAAATTTTTAAGTCTAAAATTTAAAATTTTAATTCTAATATAAGAAAAGATAAGAGGAGGAGTGATTAATTGGAAAACAAAAGAATTTGTCGATATATATTTATATTCCAAAAGCATTGATTGACCAAAGATTTTTTTCTCAAAGGGATAGAATAGAGTATATAGGATATAGACAGATAGTCAGACAGGACAGATTACCAGCATAACTGGTGTCTTTTTTCCCTGAATATGCCAATAATTGTCATTTACAAGTTGCATGGGGGGAGGGGGGCGACTGTAGCGCTGTCTGCCAAATTAATTGCTTGATTCTTTTGATTAAGATGTAAAATAGTCTAAGTTAAGTATCTACAAATAATTTAGCAGATTATTAATTTTTTATTAGATCAAGTTAGTTAGTGGTAGATAGATATGCCGATTAGCAACCCATTGATGAATTGACTTAATTAATGGACTTGGACTTAAATCTGAATTATTTTGATGTCAGATATGTAATTCAAATGGGCAATTGGAATTGTAATATATTACTATAAATTACAATTGCGTTTGGTAATAGTATCGTAATTCACTGGGTTGATAAATAGAAAAGTAAGTTTTTTAAAAAAAAAATCACAATTATTGTAAACCAAACGCACACAATTATGTATGTTGTGTTGTAAGTAACCGTACGTAAATAAGTGTTTTGTTTCTAAATGTAGTAGCAATCTTGTACCAGTGTTTTTCCAAGTATCTGTGTGTGTATGTGATTCTTTCCTTCGAACCAAACCAAGCCAAAACCTACTGTGATGCCACCACTACCACTCTACCAGTGCTGTTGCTGCCATCACCACCGCTCGCCGCGAGTTGTTGTCGAATCTCGTACTAATTGGTATCTGGAAAACAGACAGCTGGAAGGAGCGACGACAAGACGGAGGTGGTCTTGGAAGGGGGGCGAGGGGGGAGTTAGGGAGGGGGTAGGAAAAAGTGGGAGGGAGACAGGGAAGGGAACACAGAGCTACAGTTGTAGGGGATGCAGATGCGGATATGGATTAGAAGGGATATATGTTGGTAGGCAGGGCAAGGCAGGGCAGGGAAAGGAAGACCCATCAAGATATGGATGGTCTATATGATTATGTTGATGTTTACGTTTATATGTATGTTTATGTTTGTGTTTATGTTTATGTTTATATGTATGTTTATGTTTTGGCTGAACATCTGAAAGAAAGAAAGAAAGAAAGAAAGAAAGATTATTCCCAAAGAGAAACTTATCGACAACATACATAAGCATTACGCACAAGAAATATTATGGGACTATTACCATTTCGATTTAATTTTTCTGTTTTCGAAATCTGTCTGTCTGTCCGTCCGTCTACCTCATATCCTGATGCCATGTACAATTCGTTACGACAACTGCCGCAATTATCAAATGGAAATTTTTTATAGTTGTCGAAATCTTTTTGTACATGCACTGTATCGAGGATGTTGATGTTGATGTTTATGATGTTAACCAACTGACTTTTATGCGTAACTGGTGGTTTACTAAAGTAACATAGCATCAAATAAGGTAAACCCTCATTTAGTATCTTATTGCTGTTATACACCTTTTCCTCTGTGCATGTTGTATATCTTATTTTTATGAACTAGATGATTAAGATGAATATTTGTTATAACGTCAGTTCAAGTGAATTCAATTCTTGTGGTTGGAAGGATAGATGGTGAACAGTTGATTTTAATTCAAATGTTGTATGTATCTGTGTGTCTTGCTTGTAAAGCTTTTTTTGTCTGATATTTCTCGAATCTTAGTTCAGTTTTTATAAATTTGACAGTTTATGTTGTTGCGTATCTCTCTGGGTTGCATCTCATTTTTTAACCTAGCCGGTTTCTTTACTTTTCATCTTCCTATTAAAAATAAAAAAATAAGCATATCAATTATGCGCCTCCAGGCCTAACCAGTGGCTAAATATTTATTTTATCGCTTAAAGAATATATAAATGCTAGCACTTGCTCCATCGTAACAACCCTTCTAAAAGAGATACTAGCTAAGAAATTAGTTAATTTACTATCCAAGTATTTCCACTTTCCACTTAACCCTATCCTGTGCACACAACTAAATAATAAAACACAAGCACAGACACCGTATTATTTGCCTATTTGCGTCTCCTCTCCGTATTTTCTTAGGTAAATGACCACTTATATATATGGTTGTCGTTACTAACATCTTAGTAACATACAAAAAAAAAGATAGAATAGAAAAAATTTTTATTCAATTCACTACTTAAATTATTAAGATTTGGGAATAGAATCCAATATCAAAATGGATAGAGTAATGTTACTAAAATAAGCTGAATGCTGTTGTTGTTGATCTCCCCGTCCTTGTTGCCGTCGTCATATTTCATTCAACTGGCTGAACCTTTATTTGTATTTTATTTTGCAGAATTTTTTTTTTTTTTTTTTTTTTTATATATATGAAATTTTTCATAGAGACCCGTTCCAGTTAGTTCTTTTTCAATTGTATCTTACATTACATTACAGCACTAGAGATGGTTAATTGATAAAACAGTCCGCACAGATACTACATGCGAAATTTAGTAAGGTTTGGTTTATCAATTATCAATCAACATGCCAATTAAGTAAGATGGATTTCCTTTTCTAAGAATAGTAAAACTAAAGATCAAGTTTAATTCACAATTTATTACGCTGTTCTAGTCATAAAAAACTAGTCTCACCTAGCCTCGCCTAGTCTACTCTAATCTAATCTAACCTAATCTAATCTAATCTGCATTCAACCAGTGTACCCTTAATGATTGATGATTAATGATGCTTGATTAATGATGCTTGATTAATGATGCTTGATTAAATTGAAACCACATCGTGTATTCAATCTCTCTTGTTTTCTCATAATTTATTTTCACACTTCATCATAAAGTACTGCTTGAACAGTTCGGTATATATTTCCTTCTATTATAATTAAGGAGACTTTGTTTACATTTATCTACATCTTGAGTTAAATTAGTGTGCAATTGCATGATTTATTTTTTTACTTATTGACTGCCTGGTAAATATTAAGGGAGCTCAAAAAAGCATGTAAACGCAAAAAGTATCCCAATTTAAAAGGTATTTTCATGTAATTATTCATTCACTCATTTATTCATTATAACAAATGTAATATATGTAATGCAATGCACTGTACTGCATTATAGTCTGCTAAGTAGTCATAATTTTGCTTTTAAATAATGAAGGATCAAGGAGGAAAGTGTCTGCGTTTCGTTTGAATACTAAGCAAAAATATTCCGAAGGACTAAAGAGGTCAGTTGGATTATTATGAAAATTATAATTTTGAACTAACTGGCATACACATATTACTGAATTTTTTTCCTTTTTAACACTACCATGGCTCCTTCTTGTCGTTATATTAAATTAAATATATTTATTCAAATTTCCAAAAAATAAAAATTGAGGGATAAGATTTATTATCCAACTTTTATTAAAGTAATTTGTGCAATTTAGTTGAGTTATATTTTCAACTTTTATATTGACAACAATCTATAAATTCGAACAGCTCTTTAAAAGTAATGATACAAGCTAAAATTCCCTAAGTCGCAACTTAAGGAGGGCGCCAAGAAAATTTCCGTAAACAGAACCAAGGTACACAATAAGACTCAAATCCTACTATCAACTATGAGGTATTTTGATCAACAAGTAAAATGGAAACCCCTCATTATCAATTGCAGTTCTTTCTCTAATCCCGACAGAGATATCTTTTTAACATAATTGTAATCTTTAGTGACTTGAAGCCAATAAATATTCTATATTCAGATAAGTAAGAGAGAAAAGGTCAACAGATATATCCGGAAGTCTCTAATTTGTGTTAAAGACTATTATCGTGACTATTCACAAATAGAGGTGTCTGTATAGTGACAGAGTAAGATTTCCTTTTGAAAATATATGGGGATTATATTGAGAGAAAAATTGTGAAATAGGTTAGGATATATGATGTCTCTAAAGTTACATCACCATTAGTTCATTTAATATATGATATGGTAATTTAAACATATTTATTTAACGATATACGGTTTTTGGCATATTTTTTTAATATTGCTATCTTTCCCTGGGAATAAGCGCCTAAAAGGATGGTTGATACGGAATTAAGGAATGGGGTTGAGTCGTTTGGCATAATACATAGATTAGGTTATAGTCTTCCATAGTTCTACTATCTAGGACTAAAAAAGTATCTATTAAAAAAGAATCTTCGTCCAAGTATCTGTTTTTCATTACCTTGGAGCAATGAGACCTTAATTGTGAAATGTTGGCTTTATAGTAATATTTATCCGCATGGGTGGGAATCACTTCCAAAGCACTTCAACTGGGCAACATTGGTATCAACTGGGTGTCCTATATATTCATCATAGTAAAAATAGAAAAATGTGTTATTATGAGGAGTGATCAAACAAATGAGAACATCTTAAATGATAGTCTGTCTACTTGTAAGAAAAATACAGTAACCTAATCCTTGTTCAAGTAAAAAGTCAAGAAATATGAATTCTATTACAGCTCTGAATATATTTCTGGTAAGACTATTGAGAAATGGAAGAGTAATTTTATGATATATCAAAAAAATAGTTTTAAATAAATAGGTTACAGTATGTCAAATGAAACTAGATTCTAGATGTCTCTAAATAACATCTCACAATATACATCTTTACCGTTCTACCTTTACACTATAGAAGAACATGATAGGTGTTTGATTTTAAAAAATTTAGTGCATATGTTTTGTAAATGATGAAAGACAATAGTGAGTGACACCTCTATCACCCAAGAATTGAGATGTCTAATATCAGCTGTATAGCTAAGTTTTGCTGATATTGATTTTGAGTTTAAATACTCCCCTTAAATTATAGTCATAGTCGAAATAATAATTAAGATATGTTTTTAGAACAATTGTATAAATAATGGAATTTTTCATAGCCTTTTGATTTTGATGTGGTTTTAATATTAGAATAATATCGTAAAGCTACTGTCCTTCAGGGACCAATCTTAGAGATAATTTTAATAAAATAAATAATATATTAAGCTAATTGTAGATAATTAATTATACAGTAAAACACTCAGGTATCGAGTCAAACGTAATCAATGAAATTTGTTTAACCAGAAAGGTATTGCTCATAATATCATTATTCTTTATGCTCTTGGTAATATTTACATTTTGTACTTATAACTATCACTTTCGGACCACCCGAAGAAGAATTTCAATAATAAAAATCTTTCATTAATTATAAATATTCTTAAAGAAATTTCAACAGACAAAGAGTAAACATGTCAAGGATCAAATAAAATCAATTATTTAAGAAACAGCATTATATATTTATTGTACATAAATGGATCTTGACCATGTTTTAGAATTGCAATTAATAATTGAACTTGCAATGCTGAGATGTCTCCCCTACACCGTCAGACATATTACGAGGTAAACAGGAGAAGTGAAAAGAGAAAAGAGAACAAATATATAAACGTATAGATGTAATCATTGGAGGATTTTTTCTCTGTCGTTTAATTGAATTATCCTATTACTGACTCCAACGATACCTACTTGTTGCGATACAAGGTGAAATTACAAAACTTTTGAAACAGAGATTAGAATGGGACATATGATATGAGAAGAAGAAAGTAAAAACCAATTGTTCAAATACCTTTCTTATATTGGAATGGAAAATTGATGTTAATTGTAACTATTTATACATTTATATGTTTTAACTCTTGCTGAACTGATGATCCATTGAAATATGTTCCAATTTTTGTTTGAGACGTCATTAGAGATATATCCTGATGTGATGGATTTGTTAATAATTGAAAAAATCTCAAGATTATTACCCGAACATAAATATAAAAAGATTTACCGGAACATAATTTATGAGATTGGAGATAATGAGAAATAAAATGAATGACACTTGGTTTGTGTGTCGTTATCAGAAAAGAGATGAAAACAAGGAAATATAAAAGGAACCTTAATTTGTCTCAACATTAAGATTCGCTATTATAATTCTCTTCACTTTTAAATTTATTGTAATTGTAAAAAAAAGGGAGACACAACTCAAAAGGAAGAGTTAGAATCTTATCTTCTAGATACGTATCCTAGCTCTTCCTTTTGAGATATGATATAATAATATATTCACTTATTTATCTATTTCCTACTAAATTGATAAGTCACACTCTAATAATTTAGACAAATACTTGAGGTATAAATACTACTATACCTATTTTATTCCTCACCTGACACTTACCCTGGATATAACTTTTAAGCGCACTCATTCCTAAAGCCTTTTCATAAGGGAGATAATAATGATAGTAAACGTCAAAAGAAACCAAATAACCCTAAAAGTAGAAATAAAAGAAACCTAGTAAAGGAACCAGATACCACGACCAGGTCAAACTTTAAAATTAAAGTACCTATTTCTAATCCTTTAAAATCGCTGTCCATTCCACTTATCTTTAATTCAGTGGGTTTTAGATTTCTTAATAGTTCCCTGTTCCTAATAATGGTTTGGGTGGCACCTGAATCTATAATTAAAGAATCTTCCATTGTGAATGTCAAATTATTCTTCTTACAATAGAAAGCAATAGTAGACTTTGAGTCTACTGTATATTTGATTTTATCATTTAATTCTTCTTCCGATAATGAATTAATTAGCATTTCAGTAGAGTCATCAATTTTAACTTTAGTTAATTTATTCGCACGAATCATTATAGCTAATGATTTACTATCTATTTGATTATTCTTATCTGTAGAAATATCGTGATTATAGGTAGTATTTTTATTAATAGTTAAAAAGGATGCTCTAGCTAGTTGTTATTTGGTACATCTATGTGTTTTTATATTAATGGGGTGATCTGCACAGAAAATGCAGAATTTTCCAAATTTATATATACCGGCTATTTCACTTAAGCTTAAGTTACCTTCTAATTTTACCTTTATTTTGTATCTATGTTTAATGGCAGTCAAATTTTTACATTTAACCTTTATTTGATTAAAGATTTCATCATCAAGCTTATGCTCTTGTTGTTCGTTTGAATTTAGCAAAAGTGCAGAAGGTTGATTTTGTTCACATAGGAACAGTTTTGGATTTCCAAATGAGAAATTTTCTTTGTCATTTGCGGAGTTTAATAAATTATCTGTGTTGGGGGAGCTAATGTTTGTAGTCCTAACCGGAATCTTTAATTTTCGTAAATCCTTTTCCATTATCTAATTAATTTATTTTAATATAATTGAATCTAACTTTGTTCAACAGAGATCATAACCTTATGAAAAAGTTTTAGGAATTAATGCGCTTAAAAGGTATATCCAGGGTAGGTGTTAGGTGAGCGGTAGGTATAATTAGTATTTATACCTCAAGCATTTGTCTAAATAATTAGAATAATGGTTATCGATTTAGTAGGAAATAGATAAATATGTAAATATATAATTTCTATCTTGCTTTCACAACGAAGAGCTAGAATCTTATCCTCTAGATTCGTATGCTAGCTCTTCGTTTTTTGATATGCTATAATAATATGTGTATATATCCATTTGCAGTTACATATATTAATTATATTACATATATTAATTATTATATAAAATGTACAATGTATACAACATAATGATAATGATAGTGTGACATACATGATGGATTGTTAATACATGAAAAATGAGATTATTTACCCGAACATAAATATGAGAGGATTTACCCGAATGTAATTTATGAAATTGGGTTAATATGAACAGAAATGAATGACACTTAATTTAATGTCATTATCAGATAATAGTGAAAATAAGGACATATAAAATGGAACCTTAATTTCTCTTAACACTAGGATTCACTAATATTATTCTTTCTATTCTTAAATTTATGGTTAATTGTAAAAAGAAGACTAAGGCAATATACTAACTAAATTGAGCAGAAACAATTGATCTAGAAGATAAGATTCTACTCTGACATTTAGCAAGCAAGTTTATAACTATATATATATTTATTACTATATATTTATCTGTTTCTCACAAAATCGATAACCCACACTCTAATAAGTGAAGACTAATATTTGAGGTATAACTACTAACCATTCTTATCCCTCACGTGACACTTACCCTGAAAACATCTTTTAGCGCAATATTCCAACAAACCTTTTCATAAATACAAGAATAGTATGTGTGTACGAAAAAATAAGAAAAGAGAAAACTAAGAAAAAAGAAACGAAAAACTTGACCCCGAGAGATTTCGCGGGTGGGCGGCTATGGCCAATCTACAACAGATCCAGACGGTGACGCAAGTCCAAGAATATAATACTCTCCCCTAATTTTAATTTTCAATTACCCTTTTTTTCTTTCTTTCTCTGGGAGACGATTATAAACTTGGGAAGTATATAAAGTGAGCTCTTTCCAAGGTTGTAGTTTTTATTCTTGTTCTTGTTCTTTTCTCTTTTCTCTCATATTGGCTTAGTTTTATTAGATTGCAATAAAAATAAATACATCAAATTACATATATACATATTTACATACCTACTTACTTACACATATATATTTACATATTTGCATATTTACATATTTATATTTATACTATATAAGAAGTTTTCTGTGAAAAGAAAGAGAGTTGTTATAGAATAAAAGTTCAAGAGATTATATAAAGAGATTTAACCGTAGAATAAGAGGAAAGGTGGATTAGCAATTTTATAGTGAAATCATGTCAAACCCATTGAACATATCTAGATACCAGAATTTAAACAATTCGAATAACAATATTGGGTTCACTCCTTTAAATGAAGGTGTCACTACCGTTTGGCTACTATCGATTTTGGGCGGAGGTAACACCTCAAATAGAAATTTACATAATTTTGGTAATAAAGGAAATGGAAATGGGAATGGGAATGTGAATAAAACAAACAATAATCATTCAAGTAATACCACCAACACAACTACCGGTGGCAGATATACAAACGACACAGTGAAAAGGAAAGACATCATTAATGTCTCAATTCCAAAAACTTGTAAAGTGATAGAAAAAAATGACTTAGATTTACCACTAAGATACGTTTCAAATTTATTGTACGGAATAACTCTTTGTTATAATAGGAAAACTGAATATGTTCTAAATGATTTATCTTCTTTATTATCCCAATTGCATAAAAGATTTTATAATTATAAAACTTTAATCAGAAAATCAAATCTTAATTCAAATGACAGTGCATATAATAACATTGGAAATAATAATGCTAACAAAAAAAAATCAAATGGTAAGAAAAATACCCATCTATTGAATGATGACCCTACATTCGATATCAATGAAGTTAAAAATATAGAGATTTTTTTAGGTTTAAACTCTACTATTAATAATTTAAAGAATTCAAATAATTCATCAAATATTTCAGGTACCGATAAAAATAATTCAAACGGGTCAATCATTAAGAGACAGGATATTTTAAATGAACTATCAAATTCAAATAACTTGGATAACCCAATTCTATCTCGCTTCGATTTATTTTCAAGAGACAATCCAATAACTTTGGATGAGATCCCATTAGATGTAGACTTCAATTTAGATATAGACGACATTATAAGTCAGCATGGTACTTCAATTCCTTCAACTCATGATCTGAGTTCAAGTGATCATATAGAACTAAGAGATAATAATAGAGAGTTTAACTTAAATTTTGATGAAAATGAAGAAGATGAGGAAAATAGAAATAACAACATATCTAATATAGATTTAGGTATCTCTGCAGAAAATATCTCAGATCAAAGTGAAGAAGCTTCTTTGGAGGATGAATCAACAGGCGATTTTAACAAAAAAGAACTAACTATATATAATTCAAGGAATGATATGACACATTATTTACATAATTGGAGCAATATCAAATATGATGAACGTACTGGGTTATCTACAGATATGTTAAGAGATAATTTTAGTAACTATTGCGATAAAATGGAAAGACATAAAAAAAATAATAGAAAAACACATAGAACAGAATTTAAGAATATTGATGATATTAAACTATACTTTGATAATTCTTTAATTGCAACTACCTTGATTGATAATTGGAAGTATTTGTTAGAAGACAATATACCAAAATTTAACAATTTGAGTTTTCTTCCAATAGGTTTCAATAGACTAAAACGTCAAGGTAGTGACATCGAATCAGTTGAAAGAGGAAGGAAACGAAGTAGATCTTTAAGTTACTTATCTAGATCTAATAGTGTACCAAGTGAGGAACATGGAAGAAAAATTTCAAATGAAAGGGATGGTTCATTTATAAATAATGAAGGTGACGAAAGTAACTTAATCCTAAATCTTGAACAGATTAATGAAGAATTAGATGAACATAACAATAGTTTTTCTACTCATAATTATATGCAGATGAACTTAGAGTTGCCGCCATCTTCATTTGGCCGGAACAATACCAGAACTAGTGGAACCATACAAAGTACTGACAATGATGTTGTAGACATACTTCAAACAAGAATGCTACCAAACAAAAGGGTATCTACTAGCCACAGCAATATTTCCTCTCATTTTGATGAATTGGAATCTGATAGCCAGAGTGAAGCTCAGGGAATTGCGGATAGATTTGAACAACAACAAATTCTGGACTTTCAGACTAAGAAATTTTACGATTACATAAAGGAAAGATCTGAATTTGCAGGAAAGAATACCAATTCTTTTAGACCTTACAATAGAAAAATATTGTTTGAAAGCTTAGTTCCCAGTTCAATTTCACAAGATTCCAATCCTGGAGAAATTTTAAGTGTCGATAAAAGAATTGCCGCCAGCGCATTCCTATCACTTTTAAACCTAGCATCGAAAGATATGGTGGGTATAAAAAAATTTGAAGAACACCCTTTAGTCAAACCAACATTCACTCTCTTGAATGGTGATGAGATAATAGTTTATGTTTGAATTCTGTTTTTTAATAGTTTTCTTGATCGGCAAGTTTTACATAAAATATACGTGCCTATTTCCCAGTTTCTATCTATATATCAGAAAATTACAAGCCAAATTATATATTAATAAAATTTTGAATATATGACAGAAATTGCGAATGGTATTTAGCTTGTAATATTATAATACAATACTCTATGTATAAATATAAATTCTAAACAAATTTGTTAATCATACTGACGCTTATCCGCTAGACCTCCTGCTTCTCATGAGGTGAAGGGAATGGCAAACAATTCCATACGGCTGATCTTTATTGGTCCAAAGGCAAAAAAACTTACTTATGCTCACTAAAAGACGTAGATCACAAGATCTCGATTGAATTTACAGCTTAAGAATTTGAAAATGTACCAAAAGTGGTTAAGAGTTTCATTACTCAATAACTTCCGAGCAATGATAAAGATCAATGACGCTAACTCAGGTAAATACTCCATGTTTTCACTTGAGGAAAAAGATGACTTGAGCTAATCACAACTAGCTTCAATAGTTTTAGATGATAATGAACTATTGGAATGTTCGAAAAGCTTTCTAGTAATTATGCTTGTCCTGCTCTTATTCACTTGTCATAGTAGTTTTAGTTGAATAATGAAATATCCGATGACAGCAATTTGATCTGTACTTTCCATGTGGCTCTAACTAAGTTTGACTGACCCTATCTTTTTCACAATCTGCCTTACAACAGTTGGTATCTCCTTTGGGTTCATTATTTACTTCTGTTTTATCTGTTGTCAGTGGCTATATATTCTAAGTAACATGTATCGAGATCTTGTGACGTGACTTGTTATCTTGTCTGCGAATAACTACCTAACCAATATATATTCTCGAACACGAATACAACGATGCTCGTTAAATTCTCGATAAAACTCGAAAATCACTCATGTTTTACGTATTGGCAAGTGAATAATGAATGCTGAAAAAATATGTGAAATTCCTGTATTACATCCCTCTTGGATAATAAGTCAAACTAACACAGAGCGGCCACAACTATCGAGTAACAAAGCATATCTGACACTAAAGATAAAAGAAACGTCAGCAAATATTAGAAGTGGTTGCAAACTTGTGGAAACAGAAACTTGTAAAAAAGGCCAACTAAGTTAAAGTTTGAATATGATAACTATAACTCATGCTAGATAAAGAAGAATATATATATTTTGGTTTATAAGCACAATCGAATGTATCATATAATAGCTTATTTGCTCACTTAGAAACAGAATAAAAATTGCTAACAATGACTTCATAAACCTTAAGCAAATTCTCTAAAAAACAGAACAAATGGACAAAAAGAACGAATAGAATTATAACAAAATAATACAAGGAAATAAAACTCATCAGAAAAGATTAGACGAAAAATTCCACCTTTTGCAAAAGGAAACCACTAATCTTAAAAATGAAACGACGGAAACAACTAAAAGTTTGTTCGAATTAATGAACCAAAGTTTTACGAGAATTGAAGAATTTGAAATACAAACATCCATCGAATTTGCTAAAGTTGAACAAGCACAATAGAAGAGAAATCCTTCTACTATCTTTACAATCGCTATGCTGAGCTAGGTGATGAACTCACCCAACTCAAGAATTCGCTCTCCAACATAAATACATCTAAAAACATTGCTAATAAAAATAAAGAAATAATTACAAAAATTCATAAAAACGTTCCTGAACTTGTATTAGAGTCTACCCATCCAATTTTAGTATCCTGTACAAAATCCTATTCAGAAGTAAACATTAACCGTTCTCCTGAAATGTTAATATCTACTGGATCGCGTGTTGATAAAACAACACAGTTACTTGCTATTAAAACCAATTTAATATCAAAAAAGGTCAGATTTCAAGATTGGAATGCTTTCCTTTCCTTTTGCTGTTCTGGACTTGCTCTCAACATGGTTAAAAATTCCCGTGGTGAACTATTGATCTGGACTGATTCAATTATTGCCTTTTATAAAGGTATTGCTTTTGAAAGACAAAACGCTGCAAAAATTCAACAACTAATAGATGGGAAACCTTTGCCTGAGATGTTAACTTACTTGCCTACATGATCCAAATCACACATGAAACTATGACTATTATAGGATACAATGCTTTCCCAATCCCACTACACAAGATTCAACACCTCTATAAGATCCATTTACCCAATTCTCCTGGTCTAAATCCATCTACAATTACAAACTTTGAGGACATTATGGAATTCATTGAAAACCATACGCCACATCACCATACAGTCTCTAACACACCACACACAAAGGCTATCTTCAACACTACTTTCAACAATCCTTCTTCTCACTACAATAATCGTCGCACCAAGAAATACTTTTGCTCCCGTTGCACCTGCAAGAAGTGTCTTACCAACGCAAAACTATCCTTCTCTATCAGCTGCTACTGCTCATCATGTAAATGTTCAAACTGTCAACAAACCTTATCAAAATTTCTACAAAATAAAAGGAACAAAAGCTCCTACAATGACCACCAAAACTCTCCAAAGAAAAACAACCTGCTCATTAATGAGATCAACACCGAAACGAATACGACCCCAAATCCACAAATTTAGACGGAAGATGTTTACCTAGAAGTTGACGATACAGAACATGATCCTAACCAATGGACTACTTGGGATGAATACATCCCCAATCTTACTCAGACGAAGAAGTTAATGACACGGAAATCAATAACACGACCTTGAATATACATAATATCGTTTCTGCCCCATATCCTACTTCTCTAACCATTATCTTAGATACAGGTGCCGATGCTAATTTTACCTATTCCACTTTATGGCAAAAATCTCAATTGAATATTCATCACTTCACTTTTACCAAACTTAACATTGAAACATGTCCTCCACTCATCGTTAAACCTGCGACTGGTAGTCCACTTACTATTAACACCAAAATACTCCTACAAATCACTGTTCACTCAACTGTTTTTAACCAATGGTTTTATTTACTTCCTGACAATAGACAAGGTATCCTTTTTGGTAAACCTTTGCTTCGTGGATTATATTACCAAACTACCCCATTCGCAGACAATATCACTGTCAATGGAGAAATTATCAATCTCACAGATTCTCCTAATATTCAACAGAATGCCTTCATCATGTCCTTATCTCAACCAGCTCAGAAAAGATTCCTGATTAAAAAGCTCCTCTCCCTCCTTCAAAACTTTTCCACATAATCACAGATGATGATTTTTTACAACATGCTGAAAAGATACACCAACTTTTCCATGCCAACCATCGTGTTTTACAACAATTGATGAATCAACAAAAATTATGGAATCCCAATGCTCCTTTGTTACTACTCGACACCATACGCAATTGTAAGAATTGCGAGACTTATCAAAGTTTTAAAGATCTTCCGGTTGAATTACCAAATTTTAAGCCTATTCCTGTATTAACAACCTGGCATTTAGATTTTGCAGGTCTTTTCCCAATAGATGACGAATTTCGATACTTCATTATTGCCGTTGACTATACTTCCAATTTTACAGATACTACACCTCTAATCTCTCCAAACAGTGATGCGGTTTGTAAAATGATCCTGAGAAAATATAGAATGTTTGGCAAACCACGAACAAACATTACCAATAATGTAGCAAGTGCTACATCTCATACGATTGCAGATGAAATTAACCACCTAAAAATCAAATATATCCAGAGTTCTGTCTACAGCCCTGTGGCAACAGCAAGGCTGAACGTACTATAAAAACACTGAAATCATTTTTACTAAAAATGGCTCCTATCATACTCCGATGGTCAGTTAACCTATATACTGCTACCAACTTAGTCAATAACACACGAATGATGTATGTATATGCACCAGCTGAAATTGCCTTCACTAAAACTGCCCATATCAGTACACATAATAAACCATGGGCTATCAGACAGGCTTTGGAACATAACAAGCTAGTAATAGCAGATGCGAATTTTATGGAAAGAGAGCAAATAGTTCTTGCACTTCACAACCATAGTTTTGCTCAGCAGGCGAGAAACACAACCTGAAGTCAATGAAATAACATCCTAGGGATGCTAGAGTATATACGACAGGGAACATAGAATCATGTCCAATTTATAATGGAGATCTGTTCAGATGTAAAAGTAATATCTGATTGATTCATTTTGGTGATTGATACAAGATGTTTTTAATATAATATTTATATTTATTTCTCCGTCGTGTCTTATAAATGTAACTAAATAAATATATATTAATATTTTAGATAAACAATATTTTAGATGTACCAAAATGTCATGCCTTTTTATATGTTTAGATCCAATCTCATAATCTTAATATTATTTATTTATGATAATAAATTATGATGCCTTTGCACTTCACTTCTTATGATATGATTTGGCAATTACTTAGAAGGTCGAGTATGACATTTGCGATCGAACAATTGCAACGTGTCATAACCTTTACTGTCATAACCTTTACTGCCATAACCTTTATTGCCATAACCTTGAAACCCATTAGTGTGAACCATACATTTTAGGTTACAACAAGATCCTGTATTGTTTTAACCGACGATATTTTATTTAATGAGACTAATATTCGCCAGAACAATATCGTGTAGAATAGCAATCAATAAAATACGTTATGTGGAATAGGTTATTATATTATATATTTATATATACATATAAAATAAAATTATCGGTTGTTCTTTTTTTTTCCTATTTTATAATATAACAATATGAAGATTCATTGTCTTCACTCATCTCCTTTTTATATGCTCTGTTGAGCTTATAAATATTCTTTGTCTAGCATGTGCTTTTATCATTATATCCCAATAATTTGTGTTGGAATACACTTGGATTAATACAATCCAGTGAGGATCATATCAGGACTTATATTATTACTAGTCAAAAACATGTCTTAATGAGTTAGGAGATGTCGTAAGGAGTTAGAATACGAATGTGATAATCTGATAGGTCTGGGTTATGAAATAATGAGTCTCACAAAAAGATAAAGTGAGTCAATAAAAGAAAGTATATAAATAGAGAAGGTAGATCATAAACAAGTATATTAACTAACTATGTATAGAGTTGCTATTTAGATATAAAAAATTAAGTTGTCTTCTTACATATAAAATGACACTCCATATAAGGCGTAACTAATGTACTTATTTATGTTCTAATCCTTCAGCTATTTATTCACTTCCCTCTGTGTCTAATCTTCCTTATTGTGACACTATTATCTTGTAACCCGGACCTATCTGATTATCACATTCTTATTCTAACTCCTTTCAAAAAACTTCAGCAATTAAAGGACTCCGTGGCCAAGCTGGTTAAGGCGTGCGACTGTTAATCGCAAGATCGAGAGTTCAATCCTCTCCGGGGTCGTTTATTTTTATTTTTATTTCCTTTTTGGCAGTCTAATACGCAAACTGAACTAGGTACTTAGATTTGGAGTATCTTATCTTGAATTATACCTGAAATGTATATGCATCATTCTACCACAACTTATCAATGAAGGTGTCTCCAGTCAAAGCAACTGGGTCACAACTAGGGTATGAGATACACATACATACTTGTGACCAAATGATTATTCTGCTGATACCAATGTATTATGAGATAGATCATCAATTGACTGTCATACAAGAATAGCAAACCATACACTTATATATATATATATATATATGGCTATATAGAAATTTTTATTCTACTACTTCCAATTGGATTAATAAAGATAGACACCTTCCCACGTAATGCAACTCCATAATTGGTGGGGGCATTAGAAAGATTCTCATAGATATCTCTAAATTACGAGTGAAAGGTTTGAAGAAATTGATTCACAGCGCTGCAATCCCTTCAACTTACCAAATAAGGCTAACACCAATATTTGGATTGATGTGTGTATATAAATCAAGACTAACTGAACTATGATTACAAGCTGATGGTAAATTTTAAAATTACGATTAAGAATAGGAATAAAGCAATGTATCTTAACAATTATTGGAAGACAAAATAAGTTTTCTAATGCCCCATCTGGTTACAATCACAATATGTTCATCCCCCTTTCCCCTACCTAAGCCTACCTACTCTACCCAATCCACATATATTCATCCAACCTGAAAGAAAGAAATCGATCGACCGATTGCTGTTTCCGTTTGTACAAGCAGTCAATTTAAAAAGTTTAGGATACCACTCTCCTATTCGGAATTGAATATCATCACTATTATCATTCATCTTATGTCAACATAAACCATACTGCTTATCCAATATTCTCGACCAGTCAGAAAGCAAGACCACTCTTTGCTAATCACCACCAGCCTATGACGTCATCGACAGCCAGAGAGATATTTTTTCGAAATTTCGTAATTTCGAAATTTCTTTTTTTTTTTTATCTTTCGTTCTTTTTCACTCTCTTTGTCAGTTTCGATTAGATTTTAATGAAAATTATCATGCAATGACAATGCAATGAAGCAATCATTCTAAATATATATTCTGGATGAATATTGTCTAAACATTATAATTATATCATCAATTGAAATCTCATTTTTTTCCCACTATCAAGACCACAAGATTGATTGTTGTGACCGTTAGAAGGTTTGTTAAAAGGAGGAAATTATTTTCGATTAGAATTGGGTTTCTATTAAAATTATAGCGTATATATATAGACATATACAGAAACAGACTCTAGCACACATACAAACACGAAAACAGACATAGACTCAAATTAGCAATCACAAGCATACATATTCATACATATATATAGGCTTCTTCTTCCTCCGTTTTCCTAATTTTTTGTTTTGGGTTTATATCAATTCTACAATTCCAACTTTTTTACTACTATCAATATTAATTGATTGTAATTGATACCTTTTATTATTATTAATTTCTGTTATTTTGGATTACAAATAAATGGGTGAAAGCAATTCAGCTTCAGTATCAAGAAAAAATACATTACCCAAGAAATTCATTAAAATTTTTGGTGGGGTTTCAAATGATGATGAGAATAAAAATTCAATACCGTCTTCCCAACCTTCTAGAGGTAATTCCGTGAAATTACAGAAACCATCAAATAAAACTCCAGGCTCTTCAACAAACGTTTCAAGAACCTCTTCTATCAAGTCAAACCAACAACAATTGTCACACCATATCTCAGAGTCAAGTTTTAATGCAAATGTAATTTTAAAGAACACATCCATTCAATCGAATGAAAATACTACAAAACAACATTTAAATATCACACAATCATCTACTTCTTCTACTTCATTATTATCTTCCTTATCAGGTTTATCGCTATCAAACCAACCTCCTAACTCAGGTTACAATAATCCAAGTAGTATCAATCCTAGAAGCACTTCAGGCACAGCTGCAAGTTCAGTAGCTAGTATCACATCTTTTAACTCAACGACCAGTTTTAATAATGGTGGCGAGTCTAGCAGTTCTACTAATGTGACACTAAATTCCATGAATTCCCATCTTCCTTCTGGGAGATTCACTTTATTTGAAGATGGAACACATGTTCACAATTTAAAGGCTGCTGTAAGACAAGAAAAGTTACGTAATATGTTGAAAGGTATAATGGGAACAGAAAAGATCAAAGCACAAGCAAAGTCTGCCGTTCCTGAAATTTTGTTAGATACTAAAAATCCTATGCAAGGTGATCCACCTACGTTGTTTTCAGGATTGATAAGAATTGTAAAAGAATCAGACACTGAAATCCCTACAATAAGTGGTGCAACATACGATGAGAAGAAAGTTATATATAATTCAAATCATAATCAAGAATATGACGATATTCTAGCCTCATTCAATTTAAACAATGATTCATTATCATTCGCTGAAAAATATGGCCGTTGCCAAGAAGTTATTGGTAAGGGTGCCTTTGGTACAGTAAGATTATGTCATAAAAAAGATCAAAAAAATCTGAAATCAGAAACATTATATGCTGTAAAAGAATTTAATAAATATTCTTCTGAATCGGGAGAAGTCTATTCTAAAAGACTGATATCGGAATTTTGCATTTCATCTTCATTGAAGCATTCAAATATCATCACTGCATATGATTTATTTCAGGATGCAAAAGGTGAGTATTCAGAAGTTTTAGAGTATTGCTCAGGTGGTGATTTATTCACACTTATTATTGCCGCCGGTAAACTTGAGATACCAGAGGCAGACTGCTTCTTCAAACAGTTAATAAGAGGTGTAGTATATATGCATGATATGGGCGTTTGCCATAGAGATTTAAAACCAGAGAATTTATTATTAACATTCGATGGTGTTTTAAAAATTACAGATTTTGGGAATAGTGAATGTTTCAAGATGGCATGGGAAAATGATATCCATTTGAGCAGTGGAATTTGTGGCTCGAGTCCATATATAGCACCTGAAGTATTTACATTAAAAGAGTTCGACCCTCGTCCCGTAGATATATGGGCATGTGGTGTTATTTATATGGCTATGAGATCTGGCAGACAGCTTTGGGGAACTGCTGAAAAGACAGACGAATTTTATCGTCGTTATTATAAAGGTCGTAAAGATAAGGATATATTCGAGCCAGTTAAAGCGATCAAGAGATCAATCTGTAGGAACGTGATATATGCAACTCTTGATCCATCCCCTCAAAGAAGAATCAATGGTAAACAAATATTGAATTCTGAATGGGGTCGTGAAATAAAATGTTGTCACGAAAGCCATGCTCTATAATCAAGTGATTCTAGTTCCTCATATTTCACCGCACTCCATAATCATTGTCAGTGAATTTATTGGCAGTGTTTGAAGCATACATCTTATATAATAATTGCATTATTTAATTACGAAGCATAAGCATACTTATAAATATTCGAAATATCAAATTTCATTAATTAACGATAGTTATGGTGGTATTAAAAGACCATCACGCCTTCCATTTGTTATGAAAGAAAAACCTAATCAAACCCAATGGAATACCCCTTTTAAAGATACAATAATTTACACACATATATTTAAGATTATAAAATGTGGGTATTCATTTTAGAAACAAATGATAAATATTTTATTTAAACCCAAGGGCACATATATCTAAAGCATGCATTTGTTGAATTATACCCTGTATTCTATCATCCAAAACACCATTTGCATAATCATCTCTAGATCTTTGATCCAAATATTGTTGTACCTGTGATAACCTTGTATAGCCATCGGTACAGAATCTCAATTGAATTTTTACGAGAGCTTCAAAACTTGGATCAAAATAGGGCACTCTTAATGCGGTCAAATGAGGTAACTCTGTTTTCAATTGATCATTCAAGTGTTCATAAACTTGTCTTACTGTTTCCAATTCCTTTTCAGCTCTTGGTAACTTCGAAGCGTCCTTTGCAGGTTTATCGATTAAACGACGAACTTTTGCCTTAGCCGCATCAAAATCTTGTTTCTTATGTTCCCTTTTTTTCATTGCTTCATCAATTTCTTTAAAATAAGTAGAAAATTTAGTTATTGGATCCAAAACAGTTTCACGCAATGGCCCATCCAGTTGTTTTACTATTTCAGTATCAAAATCTTG
>NW_001834691.1:37513-168753 GCF_000150035.1 Vanderwaltozyma polyspora DSM 70294
ATACTCCCTATCAACAGTCTTATCGACATCCTTGATTATTACCGTATTTCCTGCTCTATTGATAGCTTTCTTAAAACCTTCCCAACTCATATTATTTAAACTTGTCACTAATCTCACTAAATAAATATAAATAGTATCGTCTCAACTTAAACATAAAAGAATAGCAACCTGTACTGTTCTGTTCTTATCCATCATTTCGAACTACCTTAAACACTCTGTTCTTTTATATCTCTTCCTCGTAAAGAGAACCAATTTTTAACATTTGTGACGCCTCGGATCTAACTAGGCAGCTTTCCCTATTTTAAACGTCTTACCTTTGCCAGATATGACGTCATGTAGTTTAACAGTTTCGAAAGTTAAGGTTTAAGTTAAGATGATTGTTTGACCTAGGGAACTATTCATCTACTGGGGAAGCAGATGAGGAGAAATTACTATCTTATAGTTTGCTTAGAAGTATTAATCGGTGAAACGAATAAACTAGTTCTACAATATCACAATCCATTCAAACTAGGGTCGAAAGAACGGAAACAAGGAACTAAGCCTTGATTAAAGGAAAATAATTTTTAAGAGGGTGACCTGATATACACAAAATGTATATCCTGTTAAACTATAATTAATGTTTTACTATTTTTTTAAAATAAAACGAAGAATTATTGTTACAATTAAACATCAGGATCCAGTACATTTATTTAAATGTAGTTGGAATGATAGAATTTATTACTATTTATATGAAAAATTTACACAAAATGCATTTTAAATCTCGATATCGGAATATTATCATTTCATTGATTTGGCTTGCAAGGTTGTCATTATAACAATCCCTATATTGCAATTACTTTTGCTCAACTACTAAATGTTTCAATGATAAATAACCCAAAATCAAAAATACTACATTAAACAAGGCTAATATCTTAATATCGAAAAATAAGTTTTGAACCTTGAAACCAAATGTACTTAATATAGTTGCTCCCGGTACTTCAATGTTAAGTCCATATTTTTTTTCACGAAGAATCAGAGTTTTTACTTCATTGATCAGTAGAGCCTCATATGCATAGTAGAAAATCGAAATATTCTTTAAATATTTGAATGCAACATTGGTAATATCTTGGGTATTAATGAAAAGACCACTAAATAATAAGGAGCCAAGCAATACCAACACACTTAATATTATCGAATTATTCAAATCTTTAAATGTAATACCAATTGTTAATATCTCTAATGATATCCCGAAGTTAAATAGAATCAAAATAATAATGAATTTGAGAAAACCACTTTCCCTCAAATTTAAACCCGCCATTGGATAAATAACAAGTGCTAACAAAACTGGAGGAATAACTCTTAAAGGTATCAAGTCACTAATAATTTTACTTAAATAATATGCTAAAGGAGAGTAATAATTATTCGATCTTTCCTTGATAAATATTATTCTTTCAAAAGAAAATGAACTTAAACCTGTAAAAGTAATGAACCCAAAGTACGTTAAAATAAAAAAGAATAAACCCATACGATTTTGGAAACCACTAATATCATTTGTAATGTTATAGTACAATGCCCCCAAGAACAACGCCAAAAGAACGGTTAAACCATAATTTTCCAATAATAACTTTGGATCTCTATACACATTCTTAAAGGATCTGGAACATAAAATAGACAATTGTTGACCGAATGATGCTGCCTTCTTAACCGAAGGAACTGCCAATGATGTAGAATTTGTTGACGCTTCAGTATCACTTTGATCAATTTCAGAGACTAGCTGATCAAAGAACTGCCCATCCCTGAACTTTTTGCATAATAACTTAGAATTCATTGAATTAACAGTTTCATTCTCTGGCGCCGAGCTCTCTTGAAGTAAGTTTCTCATCTCATCTCTATGTGTCGCAAAATGTTCCCATTCACCCTGGGTTACAGATCTCGTCATATTCTTTTGTGCTGAGTCATTTCCCTGTAATAAAATATTTTCTGCGTCATGGATCCGAGATTTAGCGTTATTGGTCTTTAAATTTGGGGCCAAGTCAAATGTTATATCTATCAGATAATCAGCAATATTATAACCTTCTGGACATTCATAGCCGCTGTTTCTTAAGAAATCATTAACTTTTATAGCGTCGCCAGAATAAATCATATCACCATTACTTAATAAGACCAATTTATCAAATAAGTGGAAAATGTTCGATCTAGGCTGATGTATAGAAAAGATTAAAGTTCTCTTATAATCTTTGCTCAACCTCAAAAGACATTCAACTACATTATTTGCATTATTGGAATCCAAACCAGAGGTTGGTTCATCCAAAAACAAAATCAGTGGAGAAGTAACTAATTCACAAGCGATGGAAACACGCCTTTTTTCACCGCCACTAATTCCCCTTTCATAATCATTACCAATAATTCTATCTTTAATATCTAAAATCCTCAATTCATCTAAAACTTGGAAAACACGAGCTCTTTTAGCAGCAAATGACATTGATCTTGGTAAACGTAATAATGCACTATTTAGCACAGTCTCATAGACAGTTAGAGTTGGCAAAAGATAATCATCTTGATCTACGAAACCAATTAATTTTGTGTATTTATTTCTTGGTATATCAATACCATTGATTTTCAATGTACCTGAAACTCTACCAGTTTTTCTTTTCTTTGCTAGAATATCTAATAGAGTTGTCTTACCTGCACCTGAACCACCCATGATAGCCAATATTTCACCAGGTTTTACTAACCCTGAAACTTTGTGTATAATCTTTCTTGGTTCGAATTCGTTTTCTTCGTTATTAATGTAATAGGAGACATTTTCAAAGGATAGAGTTGCAGATGAATCAGTTTTTAGGAAACTTTCTTGTGAAACTCCATTTCCAGTATCATCACCTGAAATTGGTAATCTAATTGAACTATTTTGAAATAAAGGTGAATTTTTGCTAATATTTAGAACAGAAATTCCAACCAAAGTTACCAAGACCAAAAAGGTAATACCTAAAACTATGTTGGATCTCCAACCAAATCTTGAGCGGTCAGGAGGTAAAACGTAACCTGGAATTTCTGAATAATGCATACATTCACCTGAATCACATTTAAGCGTGATATAAGGGTCACCAAAAACAGTTAGGATCAAGTCATTCATAGCAGGTTCAGAAAATTTACAATTATTTTCACCCAATTCACAGGCAAAATCACCAGGACCTCTAATAGTTTCAGATAAAAATTCCGAAATATCAATTGATCCATTTTTACCACAAAGGAAGGTACCTGGAATACATTTACACTTAATATCTTCACATTCGTAATGTGTAGTATTTTTTTCCAAATCATAATTAAAAGTACAATTATCTAAACCACAGTAGAAACTTTCAATTTGATCAACCCAAAATTGGAAATTACAATTTTTATCCAATTTATTACAAGCAAATGTAACCTGTGGAATTGATCCTTTCAAAATTGATAAAATCTTTTCATTAGTAACGTCACAATATTGGTTGATTTTTTTAACAATGATACCATTTTTATTACAAGTACCTTTAATGGATTTATCAGGCATAAAAATATCACAAACGTTATCTTGTTCGCAAACGTTACAGTTAATGCCACCCCAACCATCATCACAAGTGCACTTACCTAAAGTTTCGTTACGCAAAGGTCTGTTGAGATTATTAGCAGAATTACCCTTGTCATTGTCAATTGGTGGTTGTAATGAACCACATAGTGGTAGAGCACAGTCATCACCACCAAACCCATCTATACAGTCACATTGACCAGTATATGAATTACAATTTGAATATTGTTTACATTCAAAGATTGGTAGCATACAATTAAAACATGGAGGGCATGTTTCGTTATTGTTCTTATTAACATTAAAATTCAACAAATCATTATTCTTATAGTCAAAGGTTTCCTGGGAAGACGATTGAACTAACACAATTTTGGTAATAATAATAATTAAAGATAATAAATGCAAACCATTATAAAACGGAAATGGTTTCATCACCATTGTTAAAGTAATCTAATATAATAGAGGAGAATATAGTCAAATTCTTTCTAATCAATTATCCCTTATTGTTGGTTTAATTTTTAAAATTGGTAGGGAATTGGCACTCAAATATCGGTAAAGTTCTTAGATTCAACTAGATTAACGTTTATCATATACCAAAGTTTATACACAGATAGTAAAACAAGCAGTGAGTACTTTAAATTAAGAATATCAAGTTAAGTATCTATTCTCATCATCAAACAAGTTTTTAATCACTAGGCAATGAATGAATGAATCATTGCTCAGTTGTCTGGTCAGGTTCCTTGACGTTTGACTAAACTCAAACTAAAATTCAATGTGATTCAATACATTCAGACTGAAACTTGCCAAGTACAGTCGATCAATCAATCAATCAGTTAGTCAATCAAACTATCCATCCATATTTTGATTGAAAAGGTCTAAACTTACTAGAGCTAACCTCTAAAGGTTCCCGTCCTGTAACTATAATCAACCATTTGGTGATAATATTTTCCCTTTTCCCTTTTCCCTTTTCCCTTTTCCCTTTTCCTTGCCCGCTCCTTCACCTCAAACAGATTGCTGTGACCTGATATTTGTTGCGGGTAACACAGATGATTGACACGTGATATACATATTCGGACAGTACTATGGTTAACCGGACATTTCAAATTTGTTTTTTATTTCGTTTCGGACAGTTCCAAATTCGGCTTCCACTAATTCCCGTTTCTTTTTGGTTTCCCCAAAAAGACGGAAAAATAAAAAAAAAAGAAAGTTTTCAGTTTTCGAAAACTGAACCAATCGGACTTCCACTAATTTCCAGCTTCCACTAATCACCCAACGAAGGCTCGAACGGTTTTCCCACAAAACGAGCGAAGCAACAGAAACAAACAAAAACGTAATCGATTTCTTCCCACTATTCCCATTCAGTAACTACACTGAATCAATTGGCTTCCTCTTGTGATTCTCAATCAATTGACAGTGGAAAATACAGCAATTACCTTAAGAATAATAAAATATTCTTATCCCTGCTATTGCTATCGCTGTTGCTGCTTCTGCAACTCGTCTTATTGCTCCCTCCCCAAATATGAAAAATTACAACGACGCACAACCTTAGAAATGCTGCCATCTATCTAATCAACAACCTAGCAAACTAGTTCGGTCAACATCTTTCTGCCTTTCCTTCAATCCAACGAGGTTCAACATTATACCCATGACCAACTTGAATAAGAGAGACAGCGTGAGAGTGAGAGTGAGGTGAGTGAAATTTTTCATTTTTGAAAAAATATGAATGAAATAGATAACAAGGACTCTTCTGATCTCAAGAGATAAAGTGCCAATACTAAAATAATAATATCCAGTCTTACCCATCTGTCTTCATAAGGTATTATTTCATGCAACATCTATCTACTCTACTACTGCTACAGTCATTATCTCGTTTACACCTTTTTCACAATTGTCGTTGTCGTCAGACAACTGTTTAGCTGACAACCTTTGTAATTTTTTTCTATTGTGGGATTACGTTACGTTATTTTTTATTTAAGAGAAATAAGACAAGTTAAGAAAGCTTCTAGAAATCAATTGATTCTACCAATACAAGCTACTTTTATTTTCGAGTATCATTATACTTTTTTACAAGAAGATTTTATTCGAATACACTTTCTTTTTCACGAGAAATATTATCATTATTGGTAACTTGTTGGCACACACACACACACTCTCTCTCTCTTTCTCACTGGGCTCAATAGACCTGTGCAACAATTAAACCTCTATTGAGTTATAATTTAAATTTATTTTAGTATGTGTTGTGTGTATAGTTTTATTAAATAATAATGGTAGTGCAATTGTGCTGCTACTAATTATATTTAATTTTTCAATTGCATTTCTTTATTTTTGATTAGTGGTAGGTCAAACGTAAGAATAGGAGAGTAAAATATATTTGCAGTATTAGTGGTAGTAGTTATATTCCAATTTATCGTCGTTGCCGAATAAGTTTTGGTTTACTCATTGTATTCGTCTGCAAATGTTTAAAACATACCCAAAACCTAAAACGACATCTTGTTTGTAGAGTTTACTTCTTTATTTTTTTTTATCTTCTTATGGTTGATGCATTTTTTGGGAACCTTCATTATTCATTCAATTGAAGAAAAAAAAAAATATTTGGTTCCCTTCTTCTCATATATAAAGAGTAGCAAATTTATCCTTTCAATCCAATTGTTGATCTTGTCTGTGGTTTCTGATAAAATATATTTTAATTTCCAATATTCATTACTTGTTTTAACAAAATTTTTTTTCTTGGCCTTTCTAAATACACCAAGCATATTGCTCCAAAACAAAAAATGTCTTTGTCCCAAAAATTAACTGTTTCTGACTTACAATTGAAAGACAAACGTGTCTTCATCAGAGTTGACTTCAACGTCCCATTAGACGGTACCACCATTACCTCTAACCAAAGAATCGTTGCTGCTTTGCCAACCATCAAATACGCTTTGGAACAACAAGCTAGATACGTTGTCTTAGCCTCTCATTTAGGTAGACCAAACGGTGAAAGAGTCGAAAAGTACTCTTTGAAGCCAGTTGCTGCTGAATTAGAAAAATTGTTGGGTAAGCCAGTCACTTTCTTGAACGACTGTGTCGGTGCTGACGTCAACAAGGCCTGTGAAGCTTCCGCTCCAGGCTCTGTCATCTTATTGGAAAACTTGAGATTCCACATCGAAGAAGAAGGTTCCAAGAAGGTCGATGGTGTTAAGACCAAGGCTGCTCCAGAAGCTGTTGAAAAGTTCAGAAAGGAATTGTGCTCTTTGGCTGACGTTTACATTAACGATGCCTTCGGTACTGCCCACAGAGCTCACTCTTCTATTGTCGGTTTCGACTTACCACAAAGAGCTGCTGGTTTCTTGTTGGCCAAGGAATTGGCTTACTTCGGTAAGGCTTTGGAAAACCCAACCAGACCATTCTTGGCTATCTTGGGTGGTGCTAAGGTTGCTGACAAGATTCAATTGATTGACAACTTGTTGGACAAGGTCGACTCTATCATCATTGGTGGTGGTATGGCTTTCACCTTCAAGAAGGTTTTGGAAAACGCTGAAATCGGTGACTCCATCTACGACAAGGCTGGTGCTGAAATTGTTCCAAAGTTGATGGAAAAGGCTAAGGCTAAGAATGTCGAAGTTGTCTTACCAGTTGACTTTGTCATTGGTGACGCTTTCTCCCCAGATGCTAACACCAAGATTGTTTCTGACAAGGAAGGTATCCCAGCTGGCTGGCAAGGGTTGGACAACGGTCCAGAATCTAGAAAGTTGTTTGCTGCTACCATTGCAAAGGCTAAGACTATTGTCTGGAACGGTCCACCAGGTGTTTTCGAATTCGAAAAATTCGCTAACGGTACCAAGGCTATGTTGGACGAAGTTGTCAAGTCCTCTGAATCCGGTAACACTGTCATCATTGGTGGTGGTGATACCGCTACTGTTGCTAAGAAGTACGGTGTCACTGAAAAGATCTCTCACGTCTCTACCGGTGGTGGTGCTTCTTTGGAATTGTTGGAAGGTAAGACCTTGCCAGGTGTTGCTTTCTTGTCCGACAAATAAATGTATATCTAGGGGATTATTATTACTCTGATTTATATATTTTTAAATACGACTTATACATTTTATAAATAACGATTTTAATGAAAAACGTTTCGTTTAAAATACCTTCACATGAATTTATCTGTTTTAATACAACGGCGTTAATATCTGTGTTATTTGTATAAATATATTTATGCTATTTTCATCTGTCTATCCGCAAGAATGATATATAGTTTTACTTGATTGTTTACTTTTTCTGTCTTTTGTTAACTTGATTTCGTAACTGAGGTTCAACATATTCGATATCTAATAATTCAAATATCTTTTTCTCATTGAAACTCTCTAATAATCGATCGTCCTTGAATAGTCCGTGCTGTGTCATTTTCATACCCTTTTCAATGGCTTTCAACCTCATCCATCTATTGTATTCACTTGAACCTGTGAAGTGAATTCGACTAGAACCCAATTCTGACCATTTACAAATAAAGAAATCCATTCTTCTACAATAATCATATTTACTGGTATCTTCATTGCTTAATGACATGAATTTGTCGTTATCTTTCAATTCCACAATCTCATTATGAGGTTCGATTGATATTGGTTCCTGTAATTGAACACCCAGTAAGGCTTTCTTAATCCTCGGTGCTAAATTGAATTTCTTAGGTTTATTTTCAGTCAACCGAATTTTTGCTAGTCGCTCTCTTACCTGATTTCCAAATACCTTTTCAATTTGTTCAGTTAATTGTAAAAAACATTTTACAAAACTTTTTTTGTATAATCTAATGGCAATTTCTTCAATAGTTCTACATAGAACATTTAGATCGTCGCAACCAGGCTTATAAAACAATAAATCTAGGTCACCACATTCTGGCAAGCCACGATTGAAACTTCCTTGTAATTCTACTTTGAAATCGGGGTCTAACAGGAAGAGTTCATCTTCAACAATTTGTAAATATTTTGCACAAACTGATCTTGGAATCTTCTTTTGCCAGTCTTCATAATAAGACCAACCAAATAATATTGGCCATTCGACGGCAAATTCATTTGGAAATTTTTCCAAGACATCTTTAAAAGAGTCTAACTTTAATGAATTCCATCTCTTGGCAGTTTCAGAACCAACTCCATGACAAGTTGAAAAATATTGTAAAGAGTCGAATTGTTCACTTGCCTGCTCCAATCCTGGTAATGTTCCAGTATCTAAAATACGTTGAATCTTTTTTGCTATACTTGGACCGATGTTTGGTATTTCCTTTTGTGCTTGAATTCCTGATGTAATCGGTAAAGTATATTTGTCAATTGATAAAATTGCTAGATTATAACTTCTTGCTCTAAAAGTATCTCCTTCAACTTTATATTTCCGAGCTAATTTTGCAAGAGGATTAACAATTCTGTCATTGTTACCTTTAGTTTTCCTATTCACATCAATTTCAATATCAGTCTCTGATTCTGATTCTGATTCTGATTCTGATTCTGATTCTGATTCTGATTCTGATTCTGATTCTGATTCTGATTCTGATTCTGATTCTGATTCTGATTCTGATTCTGATTCTGATTCTGATTCTGATTCTGATTTTGATTCTAAAATTTTCTCATCACTACTATTATTAGTTCCTTCGGATTTAATAGTTTGTACAGTAGTGACACCATCATTTAGCTTAAATACTGAATGACCTTCAATATTTACCAATTGTACTAAATTTAAATCGAATTTCTTATTTTTAATAAATATGCTAATATCTTTAATATCAATGCATTTTAAATTATTTTCCTTAATGAAATTCCAAAGAGATATATTAAATGGTCTTAACTCCCTTAGTAAAAAGTTCTCTTGGATTAAATTGAAATTTTCATCGACAAAGGAACTGTTCAATAAAACGATGGTTGAACTATCGATAGTCGCCAGTCCAGATCCAGTTTCATCTTCAACAGAAGAAATTAAATGTCCACCATTTTTTTCAATTAGTCTTGTTAGGTAGCCCAAGTATGAACCTTCAGAATTGGGTAGTATGACGAATTGTTGGCCTTGGAACAGTAACATCTAGAGAGAGATAGGATACATATGAAATCATTAAAAAAAAAATCGACTCTATTCCCAAAACGTTGCTGTAATCTGAATTAGCATAAACGTTAGTGGTTGATCAAAAAACATGCATCCAACAAGAATGAATTAAATAATCTATTACCTTTTTACCTTGTGGGGTGTGTCGTTTCTTATGTTTATTGGAGGATAGGGAAATGGAAATGGAAATGGAAATGGCAAAGGGGGGTTTGGGGGGTAGTAGATTATCTATGTCTCTGTATAAGTCTGCAAATATGGAATTATGGGGATAGTTTACTTACTTAATTGAACATTACTATGAATCCAGTGACAACGTTTAACAATCCAATAAAATTACAATTATGAAGTCATCACCATCATGAAGTTTGTTGCAAACTTCTTAAACCTCAATATTTTTCAACGAAAAAAAAATGTTTCAATTATAGCACCGCTCCTTTTTGACACTTTTGGCTTCTTCTGAATGTCGCCGCAATGTCTTATGAATCTCAATTTCGATTCGGTTTTGACTTTAATTTTGACCTCGATATCGATTCGAAATGACATTTTCAAAGGTCAAGATTTTGGAAAAAAGTAATAGATTTCATTATTAAGACTGTATTTGATGCATTATTAAAGTAAATATTTATTTATACAAAAGGAAATGGATTGTTTAGTTAGATATAACTAATGAAGAGTATATATTTGAATGAATTGAAATGAATTGAAATGTAACGTAATGATTTTTTTATGAGAATTGCCTAAATTTTTGCAGTGATGTGATAAGAAATGAGCATATAATGAAACAAAAGTGAATTATAAGTTTAGAAACTTTTCTGATTTTAATTTTAATCTTGCTTTTAAATTTTAAATTTTAATTTTAGAATAGAATAGAATTTCTTGCAATTATTTTTGAGATTCATCAACGTGAACTGTTATAGATTTCGATTTGTTGAAGCATTGAATTAAATGAAGGCAAAAAGCTATTATTTTTATTCATGCCTAAATTAGAATGGGAATCTTGTTCATCATCAGATATAGTGAAAATTGGTTGTGATTTATTATGTTTTTTTAAACTTGTTAAAGCTGTAGCAATGGATAGTGAAGTTTGACTTGACATTGACGCAATTTGATTATTTGAATTCGAATTCGATTGTGCCAAAGAGGGAAGATGGTTTGGGGTTAGTTGTGATTGGGATTGTAATTGGAATGTTAGTAATTGTGGTGATCTTAGATCTTGATATGATGCAACAGGAGTTAGTGGAATTGATGTAATATATTGGTTAGCAGAAAACATTGATTGTTGCGATGATAATAATGGATTCGAAGGAGAAATTGATTTTTTCCTCTTAATCGAGCCATTTGCCCTAGAGTGATGAACTTTTGAATGTCTATTAAGTTCATCACTTCTACTAAATTTTTTACTACAATTCAAATATAAACATTTATATGGCTTTTCACCAGTGTGTATTTTTAAATGTCTTTTCTTGTGTTCTAGTCTATAGAAACCTCTATTACAAACTTCACAAAGGTAAGGTCTTTCAAAATTGTCTTTTGGCAATTTCGATCTAATAGTTGTTCTTGCCATTTTGAAAGGGTATGATAATAATAATAAAATTAATAAATAAGTTAAATAAAACTTGGTTATTGTTTTTGAAAGAGGAAGGGATGCGAGTCAGAATAATAATAAACACAGCGGTCCTATGATAAACTTAAATCATATATGCATGGATCATATATATGCATGGATGTATTATATTTTATATACAAATTCAACAAAATTTATATATTGGCATTAAATGAATTCAGACACACACAAAAAAAAATATTGAAGAGAAGAGAGAATTGAGACGTCAAAAGAGAACAGTGAATGATTAAGAAAGGGAATGTAACAAGATATACACATATAGACACATTATATATATATATATATATATATATTCGTATAGTTTAAAATAACCAATAGGTCAAAATACATGTAATGTAAAGGACCCAAAAAAACGTATAGCTTAGTTCTTTACTTAGAGAAAGATAGTGCCACATATTAGTAGGATTTCTAATATACTTATATATGAACTTCTAGTAAGAATTGATAAAGTATTAGCAGCGCATCCCATTAATCCCAAGAATAGAGAAAGAACAGTGAGCTTATGTTCGAAGACATCTTGTGAGAATAACCAGAGTAATATCAACTAATGCTGCTGGTAATGAAATCTTATTGATTGTAATGACAAAAGTGAAATCACTTCCCAGTTACGAAAGGAGTACAACGAAACATGGACATTCGAAGAAGACCGAAATGGGAAATTACGTACTATCCTAACTACTAAACGCAATTGGGGGAATAGCATCCCAGTGAATACTTGGTTAAACTGAGGTTGGTACAGTTTTAACACCAAACCATAGTTTTAAAAAGAGACGTATAGTATAGTATAGTGTAGATAGACTAAAGCTTAGCTTAGTTTTAGTTTACCTAATTTAAAGAGAGGCATGGATAGATCCAACAAAAAAAAAGTGGTTTGCTATGAGATCATCTCCCATCAATTCGCAATTAGATTGCATTACTTTACATTGTCGATATAAAGCAATTGGGTTGGTTGTCAGTGTAAGGGAAAAAGGTCAAATTAGCCAAGAGAAACCAGTATCAAGAAGGTCCGGGATTTAAACATTAATAAAGGATTTTGGGACATTAGGTTAGGCCAAACAGAGTAGAGGTTGTATGTATGTATGTATGAATGTATGTGTTTCAAAATAAAAGTGAACTAAATTACATTAAATCAAGTCAGGGCTAACATTTGAGTTCTCATGATTTGTATTGAATAGAATAGTTATGAGAAGCCAATTGAAGGATGCAAATTCGAAGAGGGAGGTCTGCAATGCAACGCAATGCTTCTTCTTGTAAAGATGTGACGAGTAGGTGAATTGAAAGAGGGACGGAGTAGGTAGTTGAGTCCACCAAACTGATGGTTGTCTTAGATTCTTGGGTAAGTAAGGATTGTTGCTTTTAAGCTTAGCGATGGTATGGTGCAGCGGATGGTTTCCCGGTGCGATGGGATGGGCTGGGATGGGATGGTAGGATAGAATGGGACGAGGTTACCGCGTTCGGCCGGGACAGTTGTGCTTTTGCTTGGTTCGAAGGAAAATAGAGAGGAGGGGGGGGGGGTAGAAAGTTAGATGTGGTGGTTGTGGTACAGGGAGAGATTTGAGTGGAGGGGAAGCAAGTATAGGGGGGATGAGTGTGTGATTGTGGTGGTGGGGGGAGAAGACAGAGATCAAGAGAGAGTTGCATGTGTTTGTGTTTGTGTAGAAAGGTGTGGTCTAGCATCAGAATATTGGAATTTCCGTGTGCGGATTAATTGCTTGGTAAATGGTAGGGTAGATAATTTTAAGTGGAAGTGGTGGAGAAATGGACTACTTTACACATTTCCTTTTCTTTTTTCTTGATTTTGTCTCACGGATTAATGGAAGTTATTCTTTTTTGTTTTGGGTTGTCATTTTTGTGTGTAATTGATTGGATTGATTGCCATGGCTTTGTAGGGCAGGTTGTCTTTGTTTCTGAGTTTTTGGGAAATAATTTTTGTGTTGTTTTGTGTTTTTTTTTGTGTTTTTGTGGATGCGGAAAAACTTAGTGACAAATCTGCGCAGTGCGTAATAATACTTTGTGTAAACACAGGCTCTGCAGCTAGCGACTGTGTATGATTAGTTTTTAACATGTAATGGAAAAACTATTTTTCAGAGCAGAATAACGCTGTATATACATTTATCCGGCGAGGCGTCCATCTATTTCTAACTTGTTTCGGATAAATTATTTTTTGTGTTGTTTTATTGATTTGTGTTTCCTTTTTTATCCGCTTATATCTGACTGGTATCTGACTGGTATTTCTTGGTACATCTGTATATCTTTGGATTTGTTTCCCTTTTTGGTAATTGGAACTATTCCATGTGAAGAAAAAAATAACAATATTAACAATAAGAAAACACTTCATACTATAGATAGGTTTGTCCCTCTTGATACAACATCCGTCTACTTTATTACTCACTGCTCCTATTGTATGTTCATTCAACAACCACAAATCTATTACCTTATCCTAATGAATCCTCATATATATTTTTCATACCCTTCCCGTCGCTGCCGCCCCTTCCTTTCTTCTCTTCCCATCAACTGTATCATATCCCATTCAATCCAATCGCCACAACTTCATTAATTAACTGGTGCTTTAATAAAAAACAGTGCCTTTGTCAACATTCTTTATCTGCCAGTTGTCCCTCTGTTTGTCCCTCTTGCTTGTCTCTTGGTTTTGTAATTTTGAACTTAACAAACTAATCTCTCAATTTTTATACTTCTCTGATCAAAGACGTCATCCTATTCTCTGCATTATGCTATCAACGCCTTCTTTGTTTAAACGTATACACTTTTCAATACCTATCCTATCTTCGTATCTTTGTTAGCCTCATATATTGCTATTTTTCCGTTTCCGTATCTTTGAGTTTTGTCACATCTTATATGTCCACTCTTACCTTGTAGCCTTACTACCTTTCTTTCTCCCTCTCTTTTTCGGATATTTTACTCTTTTTTTTTTACATTGTTGACTGTTCGGATTAACTTCATTATGGCTGCCTTTTCAAAAATTTTCACTGTTATAGTCATTGTGTTCGGATAAATTCTCGTTTCTTTTTCTTTTCCGTTCCTCTGCCGTTCTCACTTAGTGACTCGTCAGCGGTAAACAATTCTATATACCTCGGTTGTTCTAATTCAACAGCCAATTAATAAGTTGATTAGTTTAAATTAGGTTTGATGCACTATATTTTACTTTATGTTATTAAAATTACTTCCTTACATATCTATAACCTAATATTAAAAAGTTAACCTCTCTAACGTTCTCAACACCTTCGCTGGCCCTTCTTGTTGAGGTTCCCCCGGCACCTGTACTTGTATTTTGATCTGGGCTCGACTTTTCTCTAATCCTTCTAATAACATACACGCTTTGCATATCTTGTTACTAGACAGATATCCACATCTTTCACATCTGTTACCATCATTATACGTAATGATTTTTTTCTTATTCTGCTTACCCATCTTTTGCTTCAATACAAAGGATTCACCACTAGCTATAATGTCAATTATACAACTAGGTCTGATCGCTTCGAAATTTTTCATTAGTTCTCTTGCGGTTCCCCTGAAAGCTTCTGGGGCATAAGTACATTCAGTCGAAAAATAATCCAGTTTCTTATAATGCGCATATAATACAATCTCCTTTTGATAGCAATACTTAAAAGGTTTGGATCTCTTAATCGGGGATCCTGTGCTACTTGTCATAATGCTTGTACTCTTCTCTAAACGTGCTACATCACCACGTAATATATTCATTAATACAGTTTCGGCCATATCATCTGCATTATGGCCAGTGACAACATGTTTGATCTCAAGTTTTGCAGCTCCCCTATCCAGAGCCTGTCTACGTAATACACCACAATAGGTACAGCTATTCCGTATACCTGCAGTTTCAACTATATCATCCATGGTCCAATCATACAAATCCTGGTACGAAAATATCTCTAATGGTAGTTGATATTGCTGTTGATTTCTCTTGACAGTAGCTAAAGAATCGTCACGATATCCAACAATACCTTCATCAATACTCAAAAGTACAATCTCAATACCATAATCATGCCTTTCATTTAATAATTTTAAAACATAAGCTAAAACTGTAGAATCTTTACCACCTGATGCACCAACAGCTACTCTCTCACCACGGTAAAACAAATCATTAGAAACAATAGTCTCGTGAATCTCAGTCTCAAACACATGGAAAAAACATAATTTACATATTTTTTGTAAATTTTTAGGTCTTCTTATAATAGCCTTCCTACTATGACATAATTCACACAACTGGGTTACTTTCAATTCTTTCCTAACGTTAACAGGATCGGAAGGTGCAGTAAACATATCAAATAAAACTTTAGACTCACAACAGTATCCTAATCTCAATTCCACAGCTCAAACCAAGTATTAATAACCATAAACAACATATATCTTAAACCTTTAAACTGTTAAAACTAACTGCTCTTTAAAAATTTTTCAGCTATAAATTTTTCAAATTTTGCCAATTTTCATCATCCCGCATAATAAATAGAAACGGTGAAATGATGCCACTAATGCCTTTCATCTAAACCTGATGTTATAATCTGGTCACACATATACATATATATATGTAAATGTTTGAGTGTATGTGTATGTGTATGGTATGCTTAATAATTTTTGTTTGATTTAAAATACATTGAGTTCAATTTTTCATGAATCGTTATTGATTTGTCTTACTTGATTGTTTGCTCTACGTAATTTATGACCGGTTCCACTGATGTCATTATCCATCAGGTCTAATAGTTCATTTTGGTAACTTAATTCTTCATTTAACTCTATTGAAATATTTCTTTGCCTTTGTACTACTTGCTTCAATTGATGTAGTTCTTCATCCTGTCCCAGCATCACATCTTTGTGTTTTTGTAGTAATTGTTGGTTATTCATCTTTATTGTTTCTTCAGTTTCACCAAGTTTCCTTCTTCCAACCGATGGTTTTTTATAAGGTTTTGTAGTTTGTGGGAATAACGATTTTCTTAATGAATCCTCGCTATTATTATTACTATTGCTACCGTTACCACTAGTATTTCGAAGTTCCGATATTGATGATGGCGCAGTTATTGACAATTCATTAACTTCGTCTTTCAATAACTTTAACAAATTTTTATTTTTATCCACGTCAACAGTACTTCTGTCATAGGTATCTAGTGGGTTTTCTAATTCTATAAGTTTTAATCTCAATTGCATCAAATCCTTAGTTATATTGATCCCTTTATTTTTATTTCTCTTACACATTTGCAATTCATCTTTACAATTTCTATAAAATATTTCCCAGTTCATGGAGTCTTTTAAATCCAAAGATTCCACGGCAGCTGCCACACTATTGTTCTTCCCAGTAAGTTTTTGTTCAACATTGCTGCCATTACTAGTATAGTAACTGTCCCAATCGTTGCGTAAATCTAAAAACTCACTGACATAATCTGAATTCTTCCACTTGCTATCAAAGGAATCATTCAAAAGATCATACAGAAACTTAGATAGCTTCTTTCTCCTGGATTCAATCACATCAGGATCAATATTGCTCCCTACCCATATCACAAATAGCCTATCAGGAAACTCGTAAGGTATCTCAACACCAAACTCTCTCTCTAGGTTTTTCTTCAATTTAAAAAATTCAGAATACCGTCTATAAACCTTCTTATCATAATACTGAATAGACCCGTCAACACTCTTGAGAATAATCAAAATCCCATAACTAGCATACTTTGAATTAACAATCTTAACATCTTCAATATTGACCTCAACCTTAACCATGTTGCTTCTCATGGATAAATCCCTTCACACTAACCGTAAACCTTCCAAAAAAAATTCGAATAGCAAGCTAGAAATCTACTGAATCCTATCCCAGTAACCACAATTACCCAAACCTACTCTATCAACCTCAAACAAGCAACTTTTAAACAAAACCTTCTTCATCTTCTTATTAAAAAACCTTTAGGTCTCTAATAAACGACATATTTTTTTTTAGCCTAATTTTTCACTTTATAAGAAACCATTGAAATGAACCATCAACAACAACAAATAACTAACGTTATACTTACAAAGGTTGGTTATAGATGTTGATTGTGGTAGGTTTCAAGGGTCTTAGAAGTTGAATTGAGTATATATTAGTTTGGTATATTTGAATTCTGTGATATTTGTTTGGTCTAGAGATGTCAAAGATTTTTATTTCTACAGTTAATGTTGGTAAGGCACACGATGCAGATATATTTGGAGTTTCAGTGGTTAATCCATTTACTGTAACTTGTTCTGGTGATGGTAGTATCAAGCTATGGAAGAACAAGTTGCTTGACGATGAATCTGCCAAGGACACTGTTATTGAGGTTTTTGTCCACAAGACAGGTGTTCATCATTGTGAAACTTTGCATACTGTGGAGAAAGGTGGTAATGAAATCTGTCTTATAGCTTGTGTTTCCTTCTCTGGTGAGATATTTTTCTATTCAGTTGATGTCAAGAGTGGTAAGTATGAGAAACTGGACCTCCTAAATGCAGCTGAGAAGAAGAGGTCGTATTGGGCTGTGAAATGGTTCAAAAGTGAAGATCAGGTTGTTTGTCATAGATTCGCTGCCACTGATGTGAAAGGTAACACTTTAGTTTGGAGATTCCATCCTTTTACTGAAGAATTGGATGAAGAGAAAGCTATGAAACAGAAAAAAACTGATGAAGAGAAAAATGCCAAAAGAAGAGGTGAATCCAGTGGAGGTGAGATTGAAAAAGTTCCAAAACAAGAAGATGATGAGCAATTGGAAAATTTAGTGCTAAGTCCACATTTAGTACTTCAAGGTGAGATTCAACCTTCTAATCCTATTTTTGCTACTTGTGTTGACTTCTCAGGTAAGGGACTGATTGCAACAGGTTTTTCTAATGGTTCCGTTCAAGTTGCTCAATTGAGTACATTAAGACCAATATATAATTTTGAAGGTTTTGGTATTCAAGGTACAGATCAGAACAGCAACACAGTACGAGCATTAAAATTCTCACCAATGGGATCTCTTTTGGCTGTTGCTAATGATTCTGGCTCCTATGGTTGTGTCACATTATATGAGACTGACTACGGTGAACGTATTGGTGGCTTAACCGTTCCAACACACAGTACACAGACAAGCATCGGGTCATACGCTCATAATGGCTGGGTATTCGATCTATCGTTCAATTCCACAGGTGAGTATCTGGCAACTTGTGGCTATGATAGTAAAGTCAGAGTTTGGGACGTCAAATCGAAAGAACGTGTATCCACCATCAACTTATCGGCGGGTGATATCGAAATCGAAGAAGATATCTTAATGGTGGATGAGAACGGTGATTCGTTAAAGAATCCACCAGTGATGGGTGTCAGATACATCAACAAGGCAGTCAGAGGTGGAATGGGTAGTGAGACAAATGAAGGATTATGTTGTGTCTGTTTGGACAGAAGTGTCAGATGGTACAGAGAAGCCGGTGGTAGCTGAATTCGAAAAACCGATGATGAACAAGTTTATATTAGATCACAACAATACACTACAATTTTTGCCGGCCTTCCATCCAAAGAAGAAACATCGACAATATCTCTCCCCAAAGCTAGAGTCGACCTCAATTAGGTCACGAGCTAGCCTCAAAAACTGTATTAATTATATCACCGATTCGTATCAGGCTCAACAGATGATAAAGCAATTAATTCCAAGAATCTCAAAACATCCCAACAAAAAATTATTAGCATTATAAATAATATTTAATAATATATACGAACAAGAAATGCATATTTTTTATTCATATCATCCAGCTCATGGTATAATTCAATTATATGTCAACGAAACGGTACCTTATGAAACAAAAGGGTCAACGTATCTTGATATTTCTTGCAATTAGAAGGAACAAGGTTTTTGCCATATATATATTACAAATAGATGGTAATCAGGCACTTGAGACGCCATTTAAGCACTTCTAATGAACCAAACTCATCGAGCTCTTGTCAGTCATCCCATTCAAACCAATCATAGTCCATTATTTATGACGTCCTGTTACCCGGATTTCGTATTCTCAATATCGAAATTTGGAAGAGGAAGAGAGACGAGAAGCCCCATCAGTAATTAAAAAGAACTACAAGCCCATTGGATTAGTTTATGGTAAATTCATCAGTATTTCATGGGTTATAACGGTTAAGACTAATGGATCAAGGTCATTAAGTCTGCTATTAGTGGTTCTTATATCATTTAATTTATTGTTTTCGCTGAAATCAGGTTTCATCTGGCAATATACGATAGAATACTTCATTCTGTGTGTTTTGAAATAGATAGAAAAAGGTTTTAGTCCTAGATATAATATAGTAGAGTCCGTTAATTTGGGGTGAGAGGGAGTTGAGAAGAAACTAGATTTCATATATTAAGAGTTGTGTGCGTGTGTGTGTCTGATTTTTTTTACTCAATATTACTTTATTATAAAATGTCGTTCAAATTCAACGAAGAGTCATTTTTAGACAATTCTTTTAATGAAACTCTTAGGGAAAAATTGACAAAAATGCTAAATTCTAGAAAATCTATGGATATTAAGATTGATGATCATCTGAGTTACGCCAACAATCGTGGATCGACATCATGCTCGAATAATTTTGATAATTCATCTTCCATAAAAGCTAGAGATTCAAAATTGGATATTTTAAAGAGTGACGTTAAAGTTTGTGAAGTTAACTTTCCAACGATACCGAATTTAGAAATCTTGGATTTGGATGTGTCTGGTCAACCAAGAGCCTTGGCCAAAGGTATCTGTAAAATATCTTGTAGAGATGCATTGCTTCAAATACAAACAGAAATTGAAGCTAATTCATTGCTTCTCTATACGAATATTTCTCCCGATTTTACTACACCTTTGATGATTGCAAATGATACGTTCACTATCCCAATTACAATGACTTTTAGTCAAATTCAATTAGAGGCAATCACAAACGTGTTTGTTAAAAACAGCGGTGTTGGTATATCGTTCAACGATGTGTCGTTGGACTTCCAATTCGACTGCTCCATAAAGCTATTACAACCCCATATTGCAAAAAGGCTAAGGAAGTCGATGCAATTGGTATTCAAAGACGTCTTACCTAGCGCGCTATTTAATATGTCAAGATCGTGGTTTACTCATGATGGCTCGAGTTCGCAAACTACAACCGATCATTCTCAGGAAGAAGGATCTAGATTGATTAGATTGCATAGGTTGACCGTCGAAGATCTGGACTTACAAGATCTATCTCCTGTTAATATGCTGAAATTATCAACACTAACTTCGTCAAGACAAACTTTGTCGTTGCACTCCACAATGCCAAAGTACTTTTCAACAATACCAGGTTGCTTGGATAGACAAAATTTCCGTAATTTCACTTCAAGAATGCCCTGTCTTTCGAATTATGGTGGAGGTAGTGACGATGGAGACAAACATGTACCCCACATTCATAATTTGCAGAACAAGAATCTTCTCCCAGAGGAAGCGCTTGAAGAAAATGATATTGATTTAAAGGCAATTTTGTCAATACAAACTAAAATTTATGAAAGAGGAATCAGTACTAATAATGATGTTATTCGTCCAAGAAGAAGAAAGATTAGGATTAAGCGAGCTAAGAAGTCTATTGTAAATAAAGCTACAGAAACTAGTTCTAATCTAAATGCAGATTCGGAAATTACACCTGTATCTTCATCTCATAATGCAACCTCATCAGTTAACACTATTACATCTCTCACGACAAGTTCATTGGGTTCTACTGCGGGCAGCTCGAATTCCAAAAATACAAACAGATCATCGTCATTTACAAGCTCGATTATGCCAATAACTCCGTTGGCACAGAGTTCAATGAATAAGAAAGACGGCAATTTGATAACATTAAGACAAGACAGCAAAGTTTTGGATTCAATGAAATATTTCACCAAAATCCAAGACCTGCATAACATCCATGCTTCCTTTAACTCTTCGAGAGAAACCCAAGACAGCAACAATAGGTTTAGGATAGCGTCAGAGATGTTACCGACTAAAAGAGAAATCAGTCCAATTCCCACCTTAAATTCATTCATCGAACCTAACAGAAGGTTCAGCTTTGTAGGTTTGAATCATAAGACATCTCATGACAATAGTTGGAGTGTAGATGAACAACCACCTCCATATTATTAAGATAATAAAACAAAAATTGATAATAAACCTAAATTTAGAATACATGTAACGATATTGCATCAGGTCATTTTTAATTAAATATTTATATAGACTATAGATATAATTACCATTCACAATTGATATTTTATACTCATTACTCACTACTCATTATATTATTATTTTGTTACTGGTTGCTTCCAATTACTGACAGATTTCGTTGTTACAAGAACGTTAATTTAACGATTTTGTAGTTAAATGTAAATTTTAAAGTCATTGGAGTTTATTTAATACTAAAGTGTTACTAGAGTTCTTGAGATAAATAATGAAGGAAACAGTCAAAATATAAGAGACCAAGAGCAGTATGGACGCCTACAGTTTGAAGAAGGACAATAGGAAGAAGTTCCAGGATAAACAAAAGTTAAAGAATAAACATTCCACACCTAGTGATCGTAAATACAAGGCAGTGAAAAAAGCTGAAGAAGACAAAGCTGCTGAGGAATTAAAAGAAAAGGAAGAAGTACCATTACCAAGCAATTCAGATCGATATAACGAAGATGTATATCTAGCATATGATGGTATGAATGATGACGTTATAACTAATCAAGCAACCAAGACCTTGAAGAAAATTCTTCAAGAGCGTTCTGATAAATCTGTCTATGGGGAACCAGGATCTGAAGATATGTTGAAAAAAGAGCAGTTAACAAGCAAAGACTTGAGATCAATGGATATCGACCAACTAAATTCATTGTTGAAGAAAACAACAGTGAATTCAAATAGTCCAAGTTCGACAATTGGCAAGGACAAATCTGTAGAAATCGAACCCCAAGAACCCAATTTTAACGCTAGAGACACCGGGAAGAAATTACAACAACCTTCAAAGGAAAAGTTACCTTCTATACTACCCAATGCCCTCAATGAAGATGAAGGTTTCCTCGACAGTTTGATATAAGCCCTTCATATCATATCACCTAACCTCACCGCATCTCTTTAAACGTGACCCAGTTTAATATCTGCAAACTGCCCCATGAATGATGATGTTTGATATTGGGATGAAACTGTCGCAAGAGGTTCTAGCAAAATGAAATCTCCTGACTGGTAAGCAGCTCCTATGCATAGCATTTTTACTTCTGATCCTTAGAGTACACGGCCATGTTCATTTTGCTTGTTTGATAGAATGTGTAATTGATCTATACCAATAATCGAATATTTTGTAATGCTTCTCTGGAAATAAAAGAGACACTCTTGGATAGGAACTGCAATTGCAATTGCAGTTGTAGCTACAGTTGTAGTTACAGTCCCTGTCGCAGTTACACTTCCTACTATGTCATTCCAATCACGTGATACAAATAATCACCGTAGTTACCCGACATTCACACGTGATCACATAATCGTTTCTTCTTCCAGCCTAGGTGTGTCGTGTTTCTCCTTGAAATTTTCGAAAATTTGGCATCCCGTTGACAAGAGAGAGAAGAGAGTGTGCCTTTATAAGAACAAGTGAAAAATTGTTAAATGAAACCATTTGATACAAGAATTGTTTATGAATTTGATCTCTATTTGTTTGTATATTCTTTGGATTGCCTCATCAGCATCGTAACTTTCGTGTTTGGACTCACATATACCTGCATTTGAGTTTTTGAATCTCTCTAAATAGATATTTATATGCTTATTTTATAACTATTTATTTTTGGGAAGTTTGAAATTGAAATAAAACTCTCATTTGAATTTGAGATTACAAGAAATAAAGTAAAACAACAACAAAAAGGAACTTATTCCAACCATAGTAGTTATTCCTGTTTTTCACAGAGGTCTGTTATCACTGGAATTTGTTGTTATCGTTATTAAAGAAAGATCAAGAAGACTGAACTGTACCTTACCGCATATTTGTACTGGGTTTCTCTTCCCCTTTTCATTTGCTTTTATTTTTTATTTCGATATTCCATTTTATTCATTGTTAGATCTATTTTTATTGATTTAGGAAACTAGTATAAAGTTCTGGATTGAATTATTCCTTTTCCCACCATTACAGCCCCAAAAAGAAATAAAGTAGGTTAAAAAACACATAAAATGTCTACAGACACCATGTACTTCAATAGTTCAAGGCGACTAACTGTGCCCAACAAGAATAAGACCAATAAACGTCTAGACAAGAAAGAAATAGATACACAACGTAAGAATAAAGTTCGACAAGAAAGAGTTGATCAACCTGTCCCGACTCAACAAATACTTCCAAATGGTCAAAAACCTGATTTTGGTAATTCTTCTTTTACAAAAAAGAAGAATTCTCCTATTAAAAATGAATCTTCCAGGAAATCTCCTAAAAATATCCAAATAGATAATTTAAAGGAATCTGAAATTTTGACCAAAAATTTGAAAGATTTGCTATTGACAAATGTTACTACAACAAAAGAGTCAAAAGTCCAGGTGAATCAACCTATAAAGCAAAATATACCTTTAATGGGGACTCTTCAAGGCGCTTCCCCAATTACTACTCCTCGTATGGATCATTTATCCCTATCCCAGCCTTCTCCAGGTCCTATGCCAATAAATCCTATGTATCAAGGCGTAAACACATCTCCTTTGATGTTCAACGTTGGTTTGCCTATGAATCCACATGGTATGCCAAACCAACCACCAATGATGTATCATCAAGGACCAATGCCACCACAGCCGTATGGAAATTATACCTTGGCAGCACCAATGATGGCTTCTCATCCACAAATGAACCAACCAATGCCTCACAACCCAATGCTAGTTCCTAATCAATTTCCAGTTCAACAACAACCACATCCTCACCAATTTCAACATCATCATCAACAACAACAACAGCTGCAACAGCAACATCACCAATATCAACAACAACAACAACAACAACAGCAGCAGCAGCAGCAGCAGCAGCAGCAGCAACAACAAAAGGAAAATTTGAAACTTCAACCTGTTGCCCAATCTAGTGTATCACCAAAGAGGGATATGTCCTCTCAAATCGAATCAAATATTATGAACAATAATAATTCTAGAAGAAAGAATAATTCAAGAAGATCTGGAACTTCAAGCTCAGGTAGTTCCAATTCCTTTGCTGGTGCATCTTTTACCACAAATATCCCAAAGCTACAAAACTTGCCTAAGCCAAGTTTTACTTAAAGACAATTAGCAAATTACAAGATTTTTTTGTCAAGCTTTATTTTATATTTATTTTTTTATTAAAACTCTCATTTATTTCAAGGTTAAAGATGGTACTAATTTCAAATTTTTTTATACCAGTGCATTTTTTTGAAATTAGCTTACACATTGTAATTTCATCATATATATTCAATTGATTTTATCGGTATGAATATTTGGTTTTTTTTGCATTTCCAATCATTTTTTTTTTTTTTTTGCCTTTTTTTACAGACATTTTTAATTCAATTTATGTCGAATGCCAATACTCTATTATTTTGATTCAACTGAAATGACCTTCCTTTTGGGAAGCTGGTTCACTGAATGTATTATTTCACGATAGATCTATAAAAAATCTATATACCTTAAATAGATATACTATTCAACTAATATAAATGACAATTAAATTGATTAAAATTTATAACTAAAGTGTACAGAAATAATGAAATAATATAAAATATGTAATTAAATGAATCACAAAACAACCTTCTTGGCCAATTTGTTCTTGTAATCCAAAATAGAACCATCCCATCTAGTAGCAGTCTTGTCTTCAACGACGAAAATATCCTTTGCAATCTTGTCTAATAATCTGAAATCGTGTGAAACAACAACAACACCACCGTTGAATTCGTCAATAGCTTCAGCCAAAGAATCAATAGTTGGAATATCCAAACCATTGGTAGGTTCATCCAGTAGTAAGACATTTGGTTGTTCTAAAGCTAATAATGCGAAAACGACACGGGAACGTTGACCTTCAGACAATGTACCCATTTGAACAGTTTGACCTTCACCAGTTAAACCGTAACGACCTAATTGACCTCTCCAGTATTGGAAATCTTGAGAGATTTGAGGGTACTTATCACGAACGAATTCCAAAGCAGATTTAGTTAAATCTAATTGATCTTGGGAATGTTGGGAGTAAACACCTAATTTAACGTGAGTATGTCTGGAGACACGACCGGCTTGAGCTTGTAATTCACCAGTCATAATCTTCAATAAAGTAGACTTACCAACACCATTTGGACCGACTAAAGCGATTCTGGAGTCCATATCAACACCAAAGTTCAAGTTTTGGTATAAGTTGTTTTCTTTGTTACCATCGTAGGCAAAAGAGATATCATCGAAGGACAAAACTGGAGGTGGTAATCTTTCAACAGGAGGGAATCTGAAAGAGAAGACTCTGTCTGGAACGACAGCTTGGATCAAACCATCGGCTTCCATCTTATCCAAAATCTTTTGTCTAGATTTAGCTTGCTTAACCAAGTTGGCATAAGTACCAGCGGAAGCAATAAACTTTTTAATATGAGCGATTTCTTCTTGTTGCTTACTGTATTGTTTCATTTGGTTGGTTTCCAATTCACTACGGGTCTTGACGTAAGAATCGTAGTTACCACCGTAGGCAGTTAACTTTTGTAATCTCATATCGATCATGTTTGAACAAACACCGTTCAAGAAATCTTGAGAGTGGGAAACCAAAACCAAAGTTCTGTCGAATCTCTTCAAATATTCTTCTAACCAAACACAAGCTTCCAAATCCAAGTGCGCAGTAGGATCATCTAATAACAACAAAGTTGGTTTAACGAATAAAGCCTTTGCCAAAGCGACACGCATTTTCCAACCACCAGACATATCTTTGGTCTTCTTCAAGATGGTCTTTGCGTTGAAACCCAAACCGATCAAGATAACTGCAGCTCTACTTTCAAAAGTATCTGGGTCCATGGAATCCATCTTTTCATATATTGGTTCCAACAATTCAGATTCTGGGCCAATATCGATGATAATTTTTTCAACCAAGTCTTCCAAACGCTTCAATTCATTTTGAGCTTCAGTGACGACGTATTCCAAAGCTGACATCTCAGTTGGTTCAGCAGGTTCATCCAATAAGTAAATATCGATGTTTTCCGGGATTGGGTATTCTCTAGTGGCCAAAGCTTTCAAGAAAGTAGACTTACCACAACCGTTTTCACCTAATAAACCGTAACGTCTACCATAATTCAATTCTAAATTAGAATCTTGGATCAAAACTTTACCGTGGAATAACAAAGAAACAGCAGATAATTTAATATCTCTTGAAGTTTCCAAAGAGTCCAAAACACCGGTAGTGACACGATCAGAAAGACCATCTTTATCCTGTTGCAACTTTAATTTGGCAATTTCCTTAGCTGCAAGTTCAGATTCATCTTCTTCAGGAGACTTTTCCTTTCTTCTTCCTAGCTTTCTGACAGTCTTACCTTCAGCACTTTTCTTGGCATCTCTTTCAGCCTTTTTGGCATCTCTTTTAGCTTTTGAAGCGGAAACTGGTGGCATCTTGTTAAGTATAATAAAAATATACGATTCTATAGGATCCTTGGGTTCCTTTTTAAATAAAGATCCGATATACAAAGGTAAAATTTAAAACTTTAATACTCATCTTAAAATAATAACTGTTCTGTTCTTTCTTTATCTCTTCCAATGGTTAGCTGGTCTTTGAAATTTTTCAATTTTTGGTATGGCGATGAGTTTTTTTTCTTTTCGAAGAGACGATGAGCTGTTCGTCCAGAGTGATGAGGAGGGTAACAGCAATATGTATGGACAGACAGGCAGACCTTCACCGACACACAACTCCGACCTATACCTTCCCAAGGTAGAGTAAACTACATATGCTGTGAACCAATCCAACTTTCATCCGAGCATACCGATTGATTCTTCCTTAAAAGGTTTCGCCAAGGTTGCCCACGTCTACCCGACGACGTATTCCTCCCATAGCACCCAGAGAGAGAGTTCCACATCCATCTCGATATCCCAAAGTTCTGTTTCCTCTTCAAAACCTGACCAAAACTACGTCATATCATGCCGTACCAATCGCATATTATAATGCTGATAATGTAGCGACAGCATTCACGTCTATCATCAATCAATCCAGAAATACCTTTCGACCTGATTTCAGTTTCCTCACCAGAAATCAGCAATGACTACTGCACTGCAACATAGAACATCAGTTCGATTCCTGAAGGTAGCATAATTGTTCCGGTACTCTCTCCGTGCCCCTCCCCCTCCTCCCACCAATCCCACCAATCTGCACTCCCTACCACGGTCTCTCCCCCTTCCCTCACCAAACTGAGCTAATTTGAACCGATTACCTACCTGTCTTGTTGCTTACTGCACTCCCCATCCTTAACATTAACTAACCAAGCACTACAAACAACAATTACAACAACTACAAGTACCACCACTACAATCCGATTAATAATATCCACAAGGTTAACACAATCTCTCCCGATCAACCCCCTTCCCACCTGGGGAACAACTCATTAGTGATCCCATTAATAACTCTTGTTCATCGGTTGCATAAAGGAATAGAGACTTGTAGTTGTAGTTGTAGAGCAATCAATCAATCAATCAATCAAGCAAGCAAGCAATCAAGCATGCATGCAATTATTTAATCAAGCAATTGCTAGTAGCATCACGATTATAACTCTGCTCTCTATCCACATATGAGAAGAACCTATTTGCTTGCCCTGTAACTTCTTCAACTATATCCCTCCTTGCTAGGCTAGTTCAGTTTCGGTTCGAATCGATTCGTAGTTGACTTGTATCTGTTGGATGACTGGTTTGAGGTTATCATGACGAATTCACCGGATTTATTCTCTCCTTATTGTATATATCTCGATATTTCTTATTGCTCGCACTCTTATTGTAATGTCATTAAATGAATGGGCTTGGTTTTAGGTTTTGGAGGCTAATTTGTGATAGTTCTTATTGTTTAATATATGTCAGCATGCTTTCCTTGCAGATATATATGCTGTATTGCTATTATATATTGGATTGCCATGCATGTATATACCCCTTCAATTTGTCCTATACATTTTAATTGTTTACTAATGCTTTGGCTTGGGGCTTGTATAAATCTCATTTCCAAAATGACGCAACTTGGTCAAGTATTATTAATTAATATAAATAGGGTCTTGTTTGCAATAACATAAATTATTCTAAAGTTCATGCCTTCCCTTGTATACTAACTTTAGTTGGATAACGGTAAATGAAATATATACCACGGTTAACATTCCGTAAATTTATTCATACTCAAATTAACTCTCATACTCACATTCATCCTAACATTAATTATAAATTAAACCTTTACAATATGCAAGGTATCCATAAATCTGATTACAATTTAAACTTCAAACATCTAGTCCATAAGCAATTGGAATTGAACGAAGCTCATTTGGATTCTTTGAACTATAAAGGGTCTCAAGTTACCTTCGATGTCGACCCTGTTAAATTACCTAAACCTGATCCAAATCTAAAAGTGTTCTTCTTTGATATCGATAACACTTTATATGCACAGTCAACCCGTATTCAAGATCTTATGGTAAGAGCTATCCTCAACTATTTGGAAAATTATCTAGGTTTAGATCCTGATCAAGCCCAATACATCAATAAAACCTACTATAGAGAGTACGGTTTATTGATCAAAGGTTTGGCTTTGCATAATGGTGTCAATGCATTGGAGTACAATAGTATGGTTGACGACTCATTGCCTTTACAAAGGGTACTAAAACCTGATTTAAAGCTAAGAGATGTTTTAGAAAAATTAAAGAGCAGCGGTAAATTCGATAAGCTTTGGTTATTCACAAATGCTTATAAGAACCATGCTTTACGTTGTATTAGAATCTTAGGTATTGCCGATTTATTCGATGGTATAACCTATTGTGATTATAATCAATCTCCAGATAATTTTATCTGTAAACCTGATCCAAGAGCTTTTGAAAAAGCTAGATTGCAAAGTGGGTTAGGTTCTTACAGTAATGGTTATTTCATTGATGACAGTGGTTCAAACGTTTCTGTCGGTTTAGAATTGGGCATGCGTGTTATCCAAGTTGTAGAAGACCAAGAAGATGAAATTTTAGGCCCAACTCCAAAGGGAGCTATTGTAGTCAAGAAGGTTACTGAACTAGATAGTTCAATTCCAGATTTATTTTAACCTTCACGCACTATCTTCACTTTAAGTGAATCATTTTTAGCATTAATGGATTATGTTTATCAACAGATCCATCCAGCATTTTGCATATACGTAAGTATGTTGTGTAACTAATTTATAGTCATAGGCATTTATTAAAAAAACACATTCTCAATGTTAAAACACTTTCAAGTAAAAAAGGTATAGTTAGCTTTAAGAAAGTCTCCTGGACTTCTCATATTTAAATTTCTTGCTACCAAAAATACTATTATATATACATATATATATATAAATCATGATCTCTATGTCCAATTCTATGAAGATAACATTATAACATTCAAATCTTCTCAGAGTTTTGCAACTTCTTTTGCTTGGCGACAGCATAGATGATACCAGAAGCAAAACCCAACAAGATGGATGCTGCTGAGGACAAGTTTCTTGCAGCGTCATTAAACAAAAAACCTGTTAGTGCAATTGGTAACTTGTTCAAAGCACCTACCATGGAATAGGTAGTTGATGAAGTAACACGGACACACCAACCTGAACAATAGGAGATTGCAACAGAAGCTAAACCTGAAATGATCATAGTGGATAAATTATCAATGTCTACATGTGGTAACAAGTTTTCTTGTGACCAATCTTCGAACAGATATGAACCTAGTAATAATAATGGTAAAGACAAAACATTATTATAGAACATAGTGTCAAAATCTTTGAAGTTAGTGACTTGGATTCTTTTTCTCATTAACAAGACAAATAAAGCTGATGCAAAACAATTAGCAGCGATCCAGAAGTAACCGATATTGACAATGAAACTGAAACTAACATTTGGTCCCAACATTTTTTTCAATCTTTCAACAGAGTGTAGATAATCACCATGTGCAGCAATCAAGGAAGAAACAATCATTAATGCAAATGAACCTAATTCCATGTTTCCTACTGAACTACCAAAGAATAAGACTTCACCATAAGCAATTACAATAATAGTCAAATTCTTGAAAATAGTATACACAGGAACAGACAAATATTGTAAAGATTTGGAGGAAGTGAATATCATAAGGACTAAACAGATAGATATTGGGAACCAATTTCTAGCGTCTGTCTTATTAAAAGAACGGAAATTAACAGATCCAAGAACTTTCAATACTAATAATGTAATAACACAGACCAGAGATTGAATAAATAACAATAGGAAGTTCATATTGAATGTTCTATCAGACATGACCACTTTATTGGTGATTGTCATTAATATAGAAGAAGCACAGTAAGCTAATATAGCTACACTGCCAGAGTTAACCCATTTCTTATCTTGCTGAGACACTTTTAAGCTTGACATGATAAAATATATGTATATGAGAAGTAATGGTTAGATTTAAACAGATATACGTCAATCAATAAAATACCAGAGAATCTACAAATATAATCTACTGGATAATGCAAAATTCAATTTCTAGTTTTATAACCTTGAAATCTTTAACGCTAAAACCTTAATAATCTCTTGGCAAAGAAGCTCGTTTCGATGAATCTTTTCAGCTAGATTAGGTTCTTACTGACTCCAAACTAAGAGAATGAATGCATTTTGATCAAGAGATAAAGTCCTGTCAAGTTATATTAAACCTGTAAAGATATAAATGCGTTTATATAGCAACGTTGAGAAAGAAAGAGACATGTAGTCTATTCCATTCATCGAATTGACTTGATGAATAAGATGTATAATTATCTATCGTCATCACTGTGAGAGAATCGAAGAGGGCCTTTACGTATTCGAATTGGGATACGTGGTAGTTAAAGGCATTTCGATTCGAAATGGAAAAAAAAGACCAAGACATTTATAGAAAAGAAACGAAGGTGAAAAAAGTCATAGGACAAATTTCTATAGAACGAACTTCCTAATGTGGAGATTCGGATATCAGATACGGTAGTTAGTGCTGAATCTGGATAAAATCTGCCTGTATCTATTATTTTTTGTCTGTGATTTGATCTGGACAGGTCGGATTTGTCCGGGACAAAAAACTAAAAACGATACTGTGTGATAGTAATTTGGAGAGACGTCAGGACCATTCCATGCAATATAATAAAGATATGTGCTGGAGAAGGAATTTATCTATCTATCTATCTACCCAGCTATATTATATATCATTGTTCTCTGTAATTCCTCTCTGCTTTTCTGTAAAGATACATCATATAGAAGGCCAGACAAGATAAGGCATACGGGGGAGATTTAGTGGAGAACACAACCTGTTACCCTACCCAAACCAAACGAGAACCTATCTGCTACAATGACGTACACGTGATACACCGGCGCTACCAAAATAGAATAACATGGTATCGAAAACCAGTTCGAACCAAAAAAAAAAATAATTCGAACAAGAACGAATTGACAGTTTTAAGAACCAGATGAGACGTATTGATCATTAAATATTCGATTGATTTCAAGTATTAGTTGTCTCAATTCGAGTGATAACGTCAGGATTATCAAACTACTTTACTTCTAAGTTATATTTTATCCCTTTTTCGTTTGTTTAAAGATGTTACAAGAAGTTGTTTACTGTGGTATTTGTTCATATCCACCTGAATATTGTGAATTTTCAGGTAAATTGAAAAGATGTAAGGTATGGTTGTCTGAAAACGACACTGAATTGTATGCCAAGTTGTATGGTAATGAAATCGACGAAGAAGTTGCTAACGCAGCTAACAAATTGGGTTCTAGTAGTATTGGTGAAGCAAGAGAAGAAAAATTAGAAAAAGATCTATTGAGGCTACAAGCTAAACAGGAAAACAGGGAACAAAGAGAATTGGCCAAGAAATTGTCTTCTAAAGTAGTGATCAAAAGAGAAGCTAGAACTAAGAGAAAGTTTATTGTTGCTATATCTGGTTTGGAAGTTTTTGAAATTGATATGAAAAAATTAGCCAAGACTTTTGCATCCAAATTCGCTACCGGTTGTTCTGTTTCTAAGAATGCTGAAAAAAAGGATGAAATTGTCATTCAAGGTGACGTCTTGGAGGAAGTCGAAAAATACATCCACTCTTTATTGGAAGAAAAAGGTTTGAAGAATGTCAAGTTGGAAATCATCGATTCACAAAAGAAAAAGAAGAAACCAACTGATGAAGCCAATTCAAACAACAACAACAACAACAACAACAAATAAAACTAACGATAACTGTAATAATAAAATAATTATTACGGTAACATATTAATTAATAACAATTATAATATCTATAGTGCATAAATATATTTCTTAAGTATCATATCATATCGTATTGCAGCCGTACTCAAATATTTCTCTTGAACCACTCTAGTAATAGAACCACCCCTTCACCAACATAAAATATGTCATGCTTATGAACTTTAGAATGGTATATTCAAATCATATATAGTTCAATTGTACTTATCTGACACTTTGGTTGGTTTCTTATAATAATCATATCAATTTTATGGATATCCAATACACGTGCTATTCACATGACCCACTTCCTTTTATTCTCATTTTTTTTCCTGCCGTACAGGTCCATTCGAACACGAATGAGATATAAAATCCAAATGATTAGGTTAAAAGACAACTTTAAAGAGATCAATTGAACCAATAAACCAGAGCTATTGGGAACTGTAATATCTATTTGACGCTACTAGTACTGCCATTGAACAAACAAAGTTTGTGTTTCTGAAGTTTCTTAAGTTCTTCAAATAGAATTACGACGCTATTACAATAATATTTGCTGATTAATTTATTAGACAATCGCTACATACACAAGTGCTGTAAATTCAAGGTCGACAATTTGTATTTAATAAATGCCATCGATTCTAAGTGCTTTCCAGGCTAGATTAGTAGGTTCTGGTGTATTCTACACTAGTGATCAGCTAGTCAATTCTATTTTGTCATTGCATTTTCGTATTCATTTCCATTTAAATGGCGATGATTCAAGCCAAATTTCTCCGTCAACAGCTAAAGTTTTACTTGAAGAAGCTACTGATTTATTAAGTCAAAGAAGTGGGAATGAAGTTCTGAATAACCTCTTCAAGAAAATATTAAACAATTCAGTAGGAATCATCTACTACTCGTTAGGTGAAGAAAAAGATGCACAAAGTTATTTCGATAATGGAAATCTACTCACTGTCAATGAGCCAACTTACAATGATTTTGCTACCTATTTGAATCTGGAAAATTTATACTACAGAAATCTAATTGCACCAGCCAATAAAAGTTCATGTCTATTGGATGCACTAAAAATTTTAGGCAATAAATTACCTTCTCAATCATGTGGATTAACTTACCAATATCTATCAGATATTTTAATTGAACAAGGAAAAAGTAAACCACAAGATTTTAAAGAATTCACTTCTCAAATCGAGAACAATGATGGTGTTTCAAACGTCGTACTTGCATATTTTGTTTTACAAATGTATGGTTCAAGTACTCCGGGATTCGATGAATACGTCTTTGCTATGGGTGACAAAATACTGAAAAAATCAAAGTTTCCTATGGCAAACCAAACAAACAATACAGAATTGGACCATTTCCATTTCTTCTTAAAGAATTATTTTAGAGATATTCAAAAACAAAACAAGAAAATTACCATATCTAAAAATTGGAAATCGTTTATCGTTTCTTCAATTGGGAGCACTTTCCAAAGTGCAAATGTTGCAAAATCTGGTATGTTATATTTTGGTATCTTTGGAAGTTCAGACAATTGTAAAATTGAGTCAATACTAAATTTTGTAAACTTTGTCAAATATAGCAAGCGCGTGAAAGAAACAGACTCTGATGATGACCCTAAGTCAGCCAAGTATGATAACCTCATTTCAGTCATTGATGCATATGCATTTATATTGCAACTTACTAAAAATGAATCATCTGATATCGAGAATGTCTTCAATTTCCAAAATACCCTATCTTGTTTAGAAGAATTATTAAAAGAATTTTACTCGCAAAACTTAATCACATATATTACAGAATCAGATTGTTTAGATTGGTCAAAACTATTGAATAGAGTGAAATCCCCAAATACGGTATCTGACATTATCAGAAAAGGATGGGAAATATTATACGAGTTCAGGAATAATGATTTAAATTCTCAACTTTATTGTGCGTTATCAACATTCCTGGCAAATGCTATTTGCATGGCCAGAGAAGATAAGCCAAGTGTAAGATCAGAATTACAATTTAAATATGCATATACACTTGCACAAGGAAGACAGATCGAATCCGCAGTAGATTTTCTTAAATCTGTCGTTTTAGAAAAGTATCCAGAATTTTACAAAGCATGGCACTTACTCGCTTTATGTGAATCTTCTATACATGAAGATAAGGAAGTATCATTCAAAATTGTTTGCTCAGTCCTTGAAGCCATGAAAGAAGCTTATGAAGAGAAAAAACTATCGACAATTGAAAGATGGCAATTTATACAAATGAAATTAACCCAACTAGGTATTATAGAAGAAATTTTTGGAACATTAGAAGCTCTAGAGTTGCTACCAGAAGTTTTTCAATTATATGCACAATTATTTCCTGAAGGAGAGACAAAATATGATAGGATCGGCCCTGAATATTCCGATACAAAGGAGTACTTATTACAATATATCTGGTTGTTTGCAGCCGATATGTATGTTAGATTGGATGATGAACATTTCGATGACGCAAAAGAAGCCATTACCGAAGCCTTGAATGTTACTTCTGCATTTAAAAATTTGAATTGTAATTTATCAAATGGTTATCTATTATTAGGAAAAGGGGAATTAAAAAAGGCATTGAAAGAATTCGAGACTGTACTATTCTATGATGACTGCAATCCTGCTGCAATGATAGGGTTTGCAGAAATTCTATTCCCTGAAGAAGAAGGTGATGAAAGCGACCAACTAGTAGAGAATTACTATATGTTAACTAAAAATTCCAAAGAGACTACCAAGAAGGAAATTGAGGTATTTGCTAATAACAAAGATAAGTCAGCAGCATACGCTAGACTAAAATTTCTATTAGAATATTCATTGACAAAATCAATAGAAGCATATAACTCTCCTGAGGTATGGTGGTATTTAGCCTTGATATATGAGAAATACCAGGACAGTCGTTACAAGGAAACTCTATTAAATTGCATTAGGTATAAGGAAGCCGCTCCGATTCGTAAGTTTAAATTCTGTAATTATTAATTAAAATAATTCTCAATTTGTTATATGTCACAAGATAAATAAGTAATTTTTGAAATTAATTAATTAGTCGTATATAAGTCTATAGAATTTAAACCATGAACATTTAACGAAATTCGTTAAAAACTCTGAAATTTGGCCCTTATAGTTAAAAATGAATCTTAATGTAGAATGTAAAATGTCATTAAAGATATATAAATAGAAACATATTTGGGTAAATATATATGGCATGTGGTTATATAGCAAGGGACTGACCCATGAAATTATTGATTTGCTCTATTTTTCTAAATAAATGTAATGTAGCTTGCACTTACATTTATTCAGCGAAATGCTTCAAAATTTCTTCAGCTGCCTTAATACCGGAAACAGCCATAGCACCAAAAGTTGGACCCATTCTGTTACAACCAGATAGTTCAGCAACTTCCATACCGGCGAAGTACATAGATTGGACACCAGCATAAGAACCAGAATTCTTAACAACACCAGCTTCAGCGTTGTTCATATCTAAACCTTTCATACCAGCCAATTTGTTGTTCTTGTCAATAGAAACAATTCTCTTAGCAGAGAAAGCACCAAATGGACCGTCATGACCAGTAGTGGACAAGATGACACCGTGCTTCTTGCTAGCATCACGGGTACCATCGTTCTTGTAACCAGATAGTTCAATGACGTTTGGATCCATACAACTTTGTAAGTCATGAGCCATGGTGACCAAAGTCCAGTTAGTAACGACACCAGCAACGGTGACGGCCTCAGTACCATCGCCAGCTGGTCTAGTGACCAAATCTTCTACGGCAGTAGCGTTAAATAATTTAACATTTGGAAATTCCAAAACCTTGGATAAGACAGTTGAAGTGAACAAAGCAGCATGCTTAACAACGACGTAGTCACCTTCATCTTCGAATGGAACACCGACTTCTTCCAAGAATAAATGAGCTGGCTTTCTCATGATCATAGCACTGAACAATTGACCACCTAACCAAGCACCACCACCTGGAGCGACATTAGCTTCCAAGATAGCAATTTTCAAATCTGGTCTGTTCTTAGCAATGACATAGGCAGCAGACAAACCAGAAGAACCAGCACCAACGATGACAACATCAGAGACAGCATACTTGTCCAAGTCTTGGAAATAACGAGAAGTCATAGCTCTTGAAACAGTAGATTCTCTAATTGGTGTGAATTTAAAATCAGACCAATCATCGGTCTTGACAACTTCTGACAAAGCATGGTTAATAGCACCAGAGCTCAATTGCAATTGAGCTTGTTGAGTAGTAGTAGTAGTAGCAGACATGTTTTTTTGGTACTTGATAATGGAGAACTAATATAGAACAAATATATGTTTATATTTATATTTATATATATAATATTCACAGTGATGTGACTAGTTGATGTTACTGTTATGATTTCAAGTAAAGGTTGAATATTAATTAACATATACACATAAGAGGATCAAAAAACATTTTCCAGCAGTTTTAATTTGAAATTGACCTGGTATTTATATGATTGTAAAATCTCAAACCTGCATAATTTAGAGAAACCTTTAGAATCCAATCAAACAATATAATCCCTTAAAAGCAAAATAATATTGCAATATCGATCATAAACACATATGCAAATAAATGAAATTATAATCAATTCATAGAGTAGATATCCCTGAATGTGAACCCTTTGTCACATATAGAATCCAACACTTCACTGACGTTATAAACCTTAACGTCTGATCAATCAATCTCATGCCTGAAACCAACTTAAAGCCCACAACGTCAATGGCTACAAGTACAAATTCGGCCGAGATCAAAATATCAATGTATTCAAATAAGCTGAAATGCATTATATTAAGCTATGGGTTGAAGATTTAATCAACGCATTTCGAAAGAAATTGATAGAAAGGAATCATCACCATGGTTACGATGGGTTCGGTTATTGACAATTGAGTTAATTATGGTCTGATAATATCAGTTGATAATCATCGGAAGGGCAGCCCTTTAGAAATTATAACTGTATTGTATAAGACGTCTTTTCATCATCCTTCTATTTTTTGTTTTTTCCAATTGATTTATTAGTTACTCCTTACGTGTATGCGTGCATGTGTCTAATGACGTTTGAAGAGTTTTATTTATTATGATATGAGTTGGCTCTTTCCGGTCGAGAGATGTATGATTTTAATTGAATCATTGCATTTACCCAAGTTATGCAAATTAATTTACAATCAAGATATGATGAATCAGGTTGTCCTTATTCAATCTCGATTCAAGATCGATCGAAATATTCATTATGCTTTTCTTGTCTTGTATCGTCGTTGGTTTGGAGAGTTGGCCTCTCTTTTAATTTTAGTTTAAGTTTTAGTTTTAGTTTTTAGTTTTAGTTTTTAGTTTTAGTTTTTAGTTTTTGCTAGCGATGCGAAGTAGCTCAGTTTATATCCTGTTAAGGAATTTTGCATTCGAAACTTCGAAACTGGGAAAGGTACTAACTAACTCTTTACCCATACAAGGAATTATTGATCAATTGCTATTATAAGAAGAAGATGATGGTGTTGAAGATTTTGGTATGGCTTTGTTAATTTGGTCTTGTTGTTGATGGGAAAGGGTTTAGGGTTGTCTACTGTTCGAAATGGGTTCAATTGGTTCTGGTTTTGAAGTTGCAGATACTCAATTGCGTAAAAGAAACCATCCTGATGATAATTCATTAGACGTTTCGAAAATTGATAACGATGAAATTGATTTTAAAAAAAGTTTGCAATCTAACAAGAAATCTATTTGGTTCACTTTAGAACAAGTGATTGGACCTCTATTACTGACTGTATTGTCGTTTGCTGTAAGGTTCTATGAAATTGACAGAAACAATACAGTTGTTTGGGATGAGGCTCATTTTGGAAAATTTGGTTCTTATTATATCAATCATGAATTTTATCATGATGTCCATCCACCTTTGGGGAAAATGTTGATTGCATTAAGTGAATGGATTGCCGGGTTTGATGGGGATTTTGATTTCGAATCAAACACAAAGTATCCTGATAATGTCAATTTTAAGATGATGAGACAATTCAATGCAAGTTTCGGCGCCCTATGTACACCTGTAGCCTACTATACAGCCAAGTGGATGGGTTTCAATATTTATACCGTTTACTTGGTTTCTTTAATGGTGGCTTTAGAATTGTCTTACATCGTCTTAGCTAAATTCATTTTGCTAGATTCAATGCTTTTGTTCTTTACCATGACTACTTTTGCCTGTATGGCAAAATTATATACTCTAAGAAAAGTACCATTTACAAGGAAATGGTCCTGGTGGATGTTGATCACTGGGTTTTCCATCGGTTGCGTTTGTTCTGTTAAGTGGGTAGGCCTCTTTATTACTGTTATTGTTGGTCTGTACACCGTCGTGGAATTATGGACTTTGTATTGTAATATGAAACTATCTAGAAAATTATACTACAAACATTGGATCATAAGAATTATCAACCTTATTGTAATCCCATTTATGGTTTATTTGTATTGCTTCAAGATCCATTTCATTCTATTGTACAAATCAGGTACAGGCGATGCTTCTACAAATACATTATTTCAAATCAATTTAGAAGGCACCCAAATATCCAATAGCCCTCGTCAAGTAATGTACGGTTCAGAAGTATCCATTCGTTCAAATGGGTTGAGTCCAAATTTACTACATTCTCATGTTCAAAAATATCCAGATGGTTCCAAACAAAATCAAATTACAGGCTATGGTTATTCAGATTCTAATAATGGTTGGATATTCAAGTTTACAAGGGAATCTGGAATTCAGTTCGATTCCAATAACCAAACTGTTAATGAAGATTTGATCCCAATAAGAGACGGTGACGAGGTGAGACTATTACACAAGAATACTGGTAAAAACTTACATTCCCATGAGGTTCCTTCCCATGTATCTCGTGGAAACTGGGAAGTCTCAGGTTATGGTAGTGACCATCGTGGTGACCAAAAGGATAATTGGGTTATTGAAATTGTTGACCAACTAAAGTCAAGCAATCCTGATTTCCACGATGAAGATAATGATTCTGTTCATCCTGTTTCTACATTTTTTAGATTGAAACATAAAGTTCTTGGGTGTTACCTAACTTCAACTGGATTTTCGTACCCAGCATGGGGTTTCAAACAATCTGAAGTTGTCTGTAAGTACTCTTGGAGTACAAGAGACAAATCAACATGGTGGAATGTTGAAGATCATACAAATGATATGCTTGAGGTAGAAGATGATTATATCCCACCAAAATCCAAATTTTGGACAGATTTTATTCTGATAAATTTTGCAATGGCAGCTTCAAACAATGCTTTAGTACCTGATGGCGATAAATATGATAACCTGGCATCTGATGCTTGGGAATGGCCAACTTTACATGTAGGTTTGCGTATGTGCAACTGGGCATTTAATACCTACAGATATTACTTGATGGGATCGCCTTTCAATACTTGGTTATCATCCCTATCATTGATAGTCATGTTATTGATTCTGGCCAAACTCTCATATCAATGGAGAAGACAACAAATAAATATAACGGAAGATCAACTTTGGTCATTTGCCATTCAAGCAGTATTCCCATTCATTGCTTGGTTGACCCATTTCTTACCTTTCGTAATAATGGGTAGAGTTACTTATGTTCATCATTATTTACCTGCATTGTACTTTGCCATTCTTGTTTTTGCATTCACTGTCGATTACACACTTAACAAGGTTCACCCAATTACCAGACACCTTGGTTACCTGGTATTGTTTGCAGGTTGTATTTATACTTATATCCTGTTTGCTCCTTTATGTCAAGGTATGATACGCAGAGATATAAGTTATGAGAAGATGAAATGGTTACCGACCTGGGATTTCCAAATCTAATGTTAATGAAGCATGCTTATGTAATTGACCTTATGAATCAAAGGTATATACTAATAGATTTATATAATTTAAATGAAAATATTACAGGGACTCTTTTTATCATATGTCAGATAGTTGAACGGAATAGATACGAGTTGAAGTATCGCTACTACCGACACCTAACAAGAATGAACCAGAATTCTCTAAATTAGACCATCTTAATCTAGAAATTCTTCCGGCTGGAGTAATGGCATTATCCAGTTCAATAACTTGCTCAAAGGAATCCTTAGAATACTTATAAATGTGTATTGACCCATCTTCTAAACCGATAGCAATGATTAAATTATTATTCAATAATTTTTGCATAACAGAAATCGAAGTAACAGCTGCAGTTAATTTAATAGACGTTTCTAATTCATAATTGTCATTACCATACTTCCAAAGTTTAACTGTCTTATCTCTCGAAGCTGTTAGGAAACCATTGCCATATTCTTCTGGTAACCAAACACAATCCCAAATAATTCTGCTATGTGGTTTTTCGTTTTTATATTTTAATGTAAAAGAGTTATCTTCGAAATTTCTTTCCCAAACGGCCCATTGTCTATCTCTACAGACACTCAGTAAATATTTGCTGTCATGAGAGAATTCCAACCTAGTTATTGTTAAATTATGGAAAGCTAAAGGTGGCTTTAGTTCTAACCAAGTATCTATGCTGAAAATACGAATAACAGCATGTGTAGCTGTGTTTGACCTACATGCAGATGCTATTAGCTTACGATCTGGTGAAACACCAACACAGGTGATTTCATAACCATGACCATATAATTTTTCAATTTCTGGCCATAGCAAGTGCCTTTGTAATTGATCTTCTAAGGGTGGAGTTGTTAAAGCAGCAACTAATTCATATGATATATTTTTATTCTCATTTGTTTCTCTTTCATTTGGATCTTCCACATCTTCAATATCTTCAGTAGCAGCCTTGTTAGACAAACCCAGAGCTGGTACAGATGCGGATTCAAGAACTACTGAGTTTGATTCAAATGTCACACCGGCAAACTTTGTTAAAATGTCAGATACACCTCTTGGTAAATCAAATGCTCTTAAAATTTTTTCATCACCACCACTAACAAATCTTGTTTCAGATATTGGTTCGATACAAATCATATCATAACCGTGGATTTGAGGCCTAGAAAACTCATGCCAACTAATTTGATCCCTTTCAGTACCATCACTGTTATATCTCCACGCTGAGAAAAGCCTTACTGTTTGATCCAAAGAAGTAGATAATAGATAATCACCCTTTGGTGACCAGGCAATGTCAGTTACCTCTTCGGTGGTACCTGTGATACCCAATTGAGCTTCCCAGAAAGTTCTGTCGCTAGTATTCCAAACTCTCCAAGAACCAGTTTTACCATTGGTTAGAATATAATCTTTTCCTTCAGCTTGGAACCATAAACAGGACCAGAAACCACCTGTGGAACCAGTTGCAGTAGAAGCACCCTTTGATGAGATTTCACCAAGTCTTGACGCACAGACCCAAATACCTGAAGTTTCATCTGGCTCCCAAACCATGATAGCTGTGTCAGCTGTTGATGCCAACAATTCAAAACGAGATTCATGCCATTTTACTGAAGAAACCCAATCATCATGCCCCATGATTAAAGCTTCAAAGTTAATAGCAACTTTTAAGTCATTTGCGATTTCGAATTTGTACTGTTTGTTGCTTAATAAACTTAATTTAGTCTCATCTTCATCAGAATTATCAATTAGATCATTGGTTCTGATTCTCCATACTCTAATATAACGATCTTGGGATCCTGATGCTAAATAGTAATCCCCAGGAGTCTCTTGATGACGGAAAGCCAATGATTTTACCCAATCTTCGTGTCCTTCTAATTTAGATACATTTTCACAACTGTTAATATCGGATCCATTGTAAATAAAAGAATAAACAAAGATATTAACAGAAGTACCACCAACTGCCAAAATATATTTATCATCTTTGATGTTTGATAATGCTAAACATAAAGGATAGAAACCTTTTTGAACATTGAATTCGTGACCCAATACAAAATGTTCTTCGTCGCCGCCTGCAATCCACAGAGATATCAAACCATCAGCACAACCAACTGCAAATAAGCCAGGTAAAACTGCTAATGTAACAATTGTCTTGGTATTATGCTTAATAGTTTGAACACATTCCATGTTAATGCTATCACTAGCGAATTTCCAAATTTTGATATAGAAGTCCTCAGACGCAGAGACCAAATAATCAGAACCTGGAATAAAGTTCACACAAGTAACCTCAGATTCATGACCTTTTAAAGTAGCACACACACCTTTGTAACTAACGTCCAATGGATTCCAAAGAGCAATTGTGTTTCCTGCACCAAATGCGACGATTTGACGTTCTTTATTATAATCACAAACTTGAGTCTGTTTGTTAGCACCTATAAAAGTAGCAACTGGAGAAACAGAAGTCATCATGAAACACAGAGTTACCGTCCTTATCAATCTAAACCGATCCCTTCCCCATTTAACCACAAGTGATGAGATGGCTTCATCTCTCTTTTATCTATATACATTTTAATATCCATAGTTAAAATTTTTCAGCTGTTAAGAAATCCATCGCGCAATAGAAAATTGGCATCAACATAATTAAGAGCCTAACTAGAACAGAAGATGACAGTAATTGTAATGTCTAATGTTTCGGTTTAGTTATCGTTTCATTATCCATTCAATGGACTATAAATAAGTAAATATAAATATAAATAAAGAGATTTATATGCAGAAAATAAATAGGTAAAAGTTGTTTAGAGACGTTAGGAGAAGAATCCTCGTTTCTGGAATATATTGAAGGCTAGAATATTCAATATTCATCTTAGCCAAAAGACATTATAAGGAATAACTTTACATCATTGAGAAAAATATAGGGTGATTATGTGGCTGTATGCCTATATCAAATTGTTTTTAACCTCAATTGTCAGCGTCTAATACACAACCGTTAGAAGCGTTAGATACCAATTTACTGTACTTGGATAGAGTACCTCTGGTGTAACGTGGAGCTGGTTTAACCCACTCTGATTTACGTTGGGCTATTTCTTGTTCGGATACTAATAAATCTATCTTGTTGTTATTTGTATCAATAACAATTTCGTCTCCATCTTTAACTAAACCAATTGGACCACCTTCGGCAGCTTCTGGAACAATGTGACCGATTAAGAATCCATGGGAACCACCAGAAAATCTACCATCAGTTAACAAGGCAACATCTTTACCTAAACCGTAACCCATTAGCGCAGAGGATGGTTTCAACATTTCTGGCATACCTGGACCACCTTTTGGACCTTCATATCTGATGACAACAACGGTTTTTTCACCTTTCTTAATTTCACCTCTTTCCAATGCATGAATGAAAGCTTCTTCTTCTTCAAAAACACGAGCCCTACCTTTAAAGAAAGTACCTTCTTTACCAGTGATTTTACCGACAGCACCACCTGGAGCCAATGAGCCATACAATATTTGTAGATGGCCATTTGGTTTAATAGGTTGTGAAACAGGTCTGATTATATCTTGGCCTTCTGGTAATCCAGAAGTTTTGGCAGCACGTTCGGCTAATGTATCACCAGTAACAGTAATGGCATCACCATGCAAGAAACCGTTTTCGTACAAGAATTTGATAACAGATTGGGTACCTCCTACTTTGATTAAATCAGCCATAACGTATTTACCCGATGGTTTAAAATCACCCAATAATGGGGTCTTATCACTGATTCTTTGGAAATCATCAGGAGTAATCTTGACACCAGCAGAATGAGCAATGGCAACCAAGTGCAAAACAGCATTGGTGGAACCACCGGTTGCGATAACATAGGTGATTGCATTTTCAAAAGCTTGCTTAGTCATGATATCACGAGGAGTGATACCTAATTCCATTGTCTTCTTAATAGCTTCACCAATGGAATCACATTCATTCATCTTTTCTTGAGAAACTGCTGGGAAGGCAGAAGAGTTTGGCAAAGTCAAACCTAGCACTTCTGCGACAGAACCCATAGTGTTAGCAGTATACATACCACCACAAGAACCTGGACCAGGACAAGCATGTTCAACCACATCTTCTCTCTCTTGTTCGCTGAATTGTTTAGATATATATTGACCATAAGATTGGAAAGCAGATACTATATCAATGTTTTCTGGAATTTTTGAAGAACCACAGGTTGGATGGCCAGGTAAAATAGTACCACCATAAACCATGATAGAAGGTCTGTTATGTCTTCCCATGGCCATCATGACACCCGGCATGTTTTTATCACATGAAGGGATAGCAATATTGGCATCGTAATGTTGAGCCATCATTATAGTTTCAAAAGAATCAGCAATGATTTCTCTACTCTGTAAAGAGTATCTCATACCTTTAGTACCCATTGAAATACCATCGGAAACACCAATGGTATTAAATTGCATAGCTTTCAAGCCAGCCTTCTCCACAGAACGTGAACATCTATCATTAAGATCCAATAAATGCATATTACATGGATTACCAGACCACCAACATGATCCTACACCAACTTGACCTTTACTAAAATCTTCTTTCTTGAACCCAGTTGCATAAAGCATCGCTTGTGATGCACCTTGGTCCTTAGGTTCTGTAACGATATAAGAGTACTTATTCAACTTCTTACTAACATTTCTAGTGACTGAAAAGTGTCTAGCACTCAATGCCTTGCTTGCAATAGTCATGATCCTTGATTTCAACTAAAACTATCTCGAATTCCCTCGTATTCACTCTATATATATTACTTAACTTCGAAATATATATATGGAACCAGTATCCCTTTCTTTCAATACTTAACCAATTTAACAGAAAGACAAGTATGGAAAACAATTTAAATACAATGTAAACTTGATTTATAAAGTAATTATAACAATTAGCTACCCTTCAAGACTCATTAAACTTGACAATTGCTCATCATCATGGTTCGCATTAAAGTTTCGAAATGAAAAAAGTTTCAACATCTCTTAATGGCTCATTCTTGGTTGCCGGTTCAGGGAAAAATTTTGATCTGAACAATTTTAAAAAGGTAAGATATATAAAAGAAGCTGATTTAGAAGGATAACTACATAAAGAAGAGCATATCTTATTAGGTTGATCTTGAAGTACAAGGAATTGCGGATGTTTTGGTGTCGATATTGTCTTGTTTGGATGAAAGTTGATCGAGATAGGGTCAATTGAAGATGAGACGTTGAAAAATTGTTTAAGATATCTCCCCCATATATATTTATATAGCTTCTTGACGAATAGCAACTATCTTGTTAAATAAGTTCGGAATTGGGGATACCATCAAGTTGAACACTATAACAGATCTGATCAAGATTGGTAAAGTTTCATTGGGGAGCTATCTTGTCAGTAAAAAAAACCAAACTTTCCTAGACTTGAACTTTCATTAAAAGAAACCTTATTCATCACATTGGTAAGAAAGTGCAGATAAGAAGCCAATCGATGATGTCAAGATCAATCTCTAGTATAAAGTACCTGAGTGCAGAGGAACTGTTTAACTGGATCAAACAGGGACACTCTAGTCTTCACAAAGACCTATTTCAAGTTATTGATGTTCGTGGTTCTGATTATATAGGTGGTCATATTATAAATTGTTGGAATTATCCATACAAGAGACTGTCTCATGATGAAGAATACATGAATCAATTAGTGGACCAGCTGGAGAAGAGTAGAGGAGCTAACGATGTTATGAACGTAGTGTTCCATTGTGCCCAATCCCAACAGAGAGGTCCATCTGCTGCAATGAAACTTTTGCGTTGGTTAGACGACGAACAACTACAACATTATCAAATATCTATATTAAGAGGTGGTTTCAACTATTGGCAAGATATATACGGTTCTGATTCCACTGTCACTGAGGATTACAAACCTGATCTCTGGTCATGGTGATGGTGAAAGTTGTGTCAAGGTAGGCTTAACCAAAATATATATAATAATATAATTCTGTATAGTCTTAAAATGTATATGATATTGCAATGACTTCAATGGAAAGAGTTTTAGAAATTGATTAGGGCATTGTTAATGAATCAAATGGCCAGTTATTCTAGTGGGATTAACATGTGATATGATTCTTCTAATTTCACCGATTGGCTTAAAGTTGGGTATCGTTTGACTCTGGTTTTTATCTTACTCACCGTTTCGTATCTCAACAATGGCTAAAGAAATAATGGAGCAAATATAGATTCAGTTCAACAGTGAATAATTTGATGTATAAAAAGATCTATTCTCTTTCAAAACATAATCCTGATAAAGTTCTTTTGATGATTTAAATGGACAGTGATCATCAGTATAGAATTTTGAAGTTATTACTACGTCCATTAGTGGTAGTTGCACTTGTTGTCGAATAGCTGCTTCAAGACAATTATATAAAAGGTCATAGCTAGAACCAGACCCTTTTACTCCCACCCCCTCTTTTCCAGGAATACATATTAGTTGGGATGACTGGTGAGATTATAGACGGTAAGAACATTGCCCTAACCATTCGTGGTGAAATTGCTGATGAGGTTGCTGCATTGAAGGCTAAGAACCCTGCTTTTAAACCACATCTAGCAATTGTTCAAGTTAGTGATAGAAAAGATTCATCAACTTATGTGCGTATGAAATTGAAAGCTGCTGAAGCTGCTGGTATCCTTGCATCCTATATCCATTTACCTGAGGCAACTTCAGAACAAGAATTGCTATCTAGGGTTGATATGTTGAATGAGGACCCTACCATTCATGGTATCATTGTACAATTACCACTACCATCTCATATCGACGAAGACAAGGTCACATCTGCTGTCATGGCTAAAAAAGATATCGATGGGTTTGGTCCTGTCAATATTGGTGAATTAAATAAGAAAAATGGTCATCCTTACTTCCTTCCATGTACTCCAAAGGGTATCGTCGAGTTGTTGAAGAGATCTAATGTCACTATTGCAGGTTCCAAATCTGTAGTAATTGGTAGATCTGATATTGTAGGTTCACCAGTGGCAGCACTTTTGAAATCATTGGACTCTACAGTCACGATTTTGCATTCTAGAACCCTAGATATCCCATCTTATTTGAAGGATGCTGATATCATAGTTGTAGCTATTGGTAAACCAGAATTTGTAAAAGGTGAATGGCTAAAAGAAAACAAGAGAAACCCAGTCGTCATCGATGTTGGCACTAATTTTGTAGATGATGCTACCAAGAAATCTGGTTACAGATATGTTGGTGATGTTGAATTTAATGAAGCAATTAAATACGTTAAGTTAATTACTCCTGTTCCAGGTGGTGTTGGTCCAATGACTGTTGCCATGTTAATGGAAAATACCTTAATAGCAGCCAAAAGAGAATTGGAAACTGGTGGTAAGCTATGTGAATTTAAGCCACTTCCACTAAAAAAATTGAAGCCAGTTCCTTCTGACTTCGAAATTTCAAGAGTACAGAAACCAAAAGATATCTCACGAATTGCCTTAGAGGCTGGTATTTTGCCATCTGAACTAGAACCATATGGAGCTACTAAGGCAAAGGTGAATTTGAAATTGTTGGACCGTTTGAAGGATAGAGAACATGGTAAATATATTTTAGTGACTGGTATTACACCAACTCCTTTAGGTGAAGGTAAGTCAACCACTACCGTAGGCTTAGCTCAAGCTTTGGGTGCCCATTTAAAGAAAACAACTTTTGCTAATGTTCGTCAGCCTTCCATGGGTCCAACCTTTGGTATTAAAGGTGGTGCTGCCGGCGGTGGCTACTCTCAAGTCATTCCAATGGACGAATTTAACTTACATGTCACTGGTGATATCCATGCAATTTCCATTGCCAATAACTTACTAGCTGCTGCTATCGATACTAGAATGTTCCATGAATCCACTCAAAAGGATGCTGCTTTCTATAAGAGATTGGTTCCTTCAAAGAACGGTGTTAGAAAATTCACTCCTACAATGTTGAGAAGATTAAAGAAGTTGGGTATTGACAAAACAAACCCAGATGATTTAACTGACGAAGAAATTTCAAGATTTGCTAAGCTAAATATTGATCCTGAGTCTATTACTTGGAGAAGAGTTGTTGATTGTAATGATAGATTCTTAAGAGGCATAACAGTAGGTGAAGCTCCAACAGAACGTGGTTTTACAAGAAATACTGGTTTTGATATATCTGTTGCTTCAGAATGTATGGCCATCTTAGCATTATCAACTTCCTTATCAGACATGAGAGAACGTTTAGGTAAAATCGTTATAGCATCTTCAAAAACTGGCGAACCAATTACCTGTGAAGATATTGGTTGCGCTGGTGCTATGACTGCTTTATTAAAAGACACAATCAAGCCAAATATTATGCAAACTTTAGAAGGTACTCCAGTGTTTGTCCATGCAGGTCCATTTGCTAATATTTCGATTGGAGCCAATTCTATTTTAGCAGACAAGATGGCTTTAAAATTGGCTGGTGTTGATCCAGAATTACCAGAAGACATCAAACGTGAAAATGTTGGTTACGTCATTACCGAAGCTGGTTTCGACTTTACTATGGGTGGTGAGAGATTTTTGAATATCAAGAGTCGTGCCTCTGGCTTGATTCCAGATGTTGTTGTCATTGTTGCTACTGTAAGAGCATTAAAGGTTCATGGCGGTGGCCCAGAAGTTAAAGCTGGTATGCCATTACCAGCCGAGTATTCTAATGAAAATGTTGAACTATTGAGGAAAGGTTGTGCTAACCTTGCTAAGCATATTGGCAACGCCAAGCAATATAATTTGCCAGTTGTTGTTGCTATTAACAAAATGTCATCAGATACAGATCTTGAACATCAGGTTATAAGAGAAGAGTCCTTGAAAGCTGGTGCCTCCGATGCCATTGTTTCCAACCATTGGGAAGAAGGTGGTGAAGGTGCCATTGACTTGGCTAAGGGCATAATCAAGGTAACGAACGAAGAAAGTAACAAAGATTTTGAATTTTTATACAAAACAGAAGGTTTAAGTGTTGAAGAAAAAATCACAGCGGTTGCCCAAAAGATGTATGGTGCAAAAGATGTTGAATTTACAGAGGAAGCCCAAAGGAAAATCAATTTATATAAAGAACAAGGTTTTGGCGACTTACCGGTCTGTATTGCCAAGACTCAATACTCATTATCTCATGATGCCAACTTGAAAGGTGTTCCAACTGGTTTTACTTTCCCAATTAGAGACGTCAGGGCTTCTATTGGTGCTGGCTACTTGTATGCATTGGCTGCCGAAATCCAAACTATTCCAGGTTTACCAACCCATTGTGGTTTTATGAATGTTGAGGTGAATGAAGATGGTGAAATTGACGGTATGTTCTGAATTTCATTTACATTCAAGACTGCTGTTGTTTAATTTTGAAAGTACGTAATATATCCTGATTCATAGAGATAATAAATAAAAAAAGTTCTGATTTCTGTTTGAAGTTGTCCATGCGAATATATTTACTATTTATTCATTTGCTTATTGAAATATACACGAATTAATAAATTGCACAGAGCCGATCATGTACAAAGATAAAGAATATATATAATACTTGAATTTCGTTAAATGCTGAATGCCTTGCCCCCAACTTTGTTAAAAGTTGAGAAACGAATAATTTACAGAAAATTATGGGGCAAACACACGCATATATGTTAGTTGTTAATAATGGTGGGAGAGGGAATCAAAATGCAATATGCAGCAAATGGTGATGAGTTAGAACTTTGCCCTTATCTCTTCTTCGCGATCGTACACAACATAACCTTCTTGAACCACGCTTGCTACAATTTCACCAGTTTTACGACTAAAGTACTCACCCTCCATGAGATGCTTGTCCAAGTTAGATCTAGGGTTTCTTATTTCAAACAGTAAGAAATCGTTTACATCTGGTTGCTGATGGAAATGAATGGAATGATCTAAAGAGACACTGAACTTATGTGAGTAGATTGGTAAATTGTGGAAGTATGGCAGAACAAATAGGAAATACGAGTCCGATAAATACGCCAACGCCACATAACTGTATCTTGGATCATTAGCCGGGGTTATCTTTTCATATCTGTCCCTTCTGTAAACCTTAGTTACGTGTTGTCTACAATTGATATAATACCTTAAAAGATCGTATTTTTTATTCGAGTAAAAAAGGTCCTTTGGGAATCTGTAGTCCAGGACACCATGTTTGAAGTTTTCGATATTTCTATCTACATAGGTCAGATCCTGAAAGCCCTCATTTAAATTCTGATAATTCTTGACTTTTTTCCCGACAGATTCTTCGAATAACTCATCTGCACGATAGAAACTGCTGACCTTTGGTAACTTACTGACATCCAATTTCTTAAAATGATGTAACGAATCGTGAGTTTTCTTTGCAGAAAACAGAATCATCGCCGTGTAGACCACTTTTTCGTGCTGGTAACCCTTTACTTGCTTATGGATGAAATTACGACCATGCCTTAGATCAGAAACATGATACTGGATCATAACCGATGGATTCCCTGCATTGACAAAATAGCCATGCAACGACGTAGGTTCGAAATCCTCAGGAACCGTATACAAGGCTGCTAGCAACGCTTGTGCAACCAGTGTACCACCAAAAGTACCCTTCCCACCAAAAGGAGCTGCCGGCAAATAGCTAGTGACAAATCTACTAGCAGAAAGAGGAGTCAGCTCCAAAATCCTCTCTAAATTAGCCAACCTATTATTCATAATGGGTAAAAAATTAAAACCTATAATATATATATATATATTTCCCTTGTATATCCACCTTAATCAATAAACTATAGAACCAGAACCAGAACCAAGACAAAAAAACACTAAAAACCTCTGTTTCTTATACCCCCCTCGTTATATATCTTTTTTCGTTGACAAGAGAGCTTCTATCCAAATCTCGATTACTTGCGGTATCCTTGTTCTCTCACTCTAACTTTCTCTCTCGGTTCACCCCTTTCCACCTCCAAGAGAACCCCAAACCAGAACAGTAAACAAAAGATTAAATGAAATTAATCATCAAATCCAGCATTTCAACCCCTTTATATACCTTTCCGAATCAGTCCTGATCTCCAACTTTCAGAATTCATCGATCATTTGCGATGACTCGTCAATCTTGAGCTCATCATCACTTTTTGGATATAAGCCCTTTAGTACGCTTAGCTCCGGAGACCCGCATGAACAAAACAAAATGGCCCACCCAATTGGCTCACATAGTTAAGGAAGGAAAATATCGAAATATTGAAAAATTTAAAGGATTAGGAGTGAAACTTTTGATGGTTATAGATTAGAAGATGGGATGGTTTTGTTAAATGCAAGGTTTTGAGGGTCTTGTGTTGGTTTACAGGGTCTGTTGATGTGATATTTTGGTTTGGAGTTGTTTCATTGTGCTGGTTTTGACTTTGAAGTGTGCTGAACGGGTTTTTGGAAGTGAAGATATATAAGGAATATTTTATGATGGTTCATAGACAAGTTATTGATGAATGTATTTTGTTTTTAGATGAACATGTGGATTCTTGGTTTGGTCTGGGGGGTAGACAGCCTTTGTTTGTTTTTGTTTCGGGTCCTCAAGGGTCTGGGAAGACTTATAATGGGTCAAGGATATATGAATATTTGAAGGAAAAGTTTAAGGATCAGAAAAGAGTGGTATACTGTTCGATTGACGACTTTTACTTGACTCATGGGGACCAGAAGAAGCTCGAGGGTCAGTTTCCTGGGAATCAGCTGCTTCGAGGTCGTGGGCTCCCGGGGACTCACGATATGAAGCTATTGTATGAGTTTATAGATGCGATAAATTGTAATTGTCGGATCAGAGGTGATGGGAAATATCACCAGAAGTTACGGTTGCCCATGTACGACAAGTCCAAATATTCAGGTGAAGGTGATCGGGCTAGTGAATGTGCCTTCACCGAGTTGCCTGTGGATATATTCATCTTGGAAGGTTGGTTTCTAGGGTTCGAGCCTGTGTTGCCCGACTCTCTTGACGATGAAAGGAAACAACTTCTAGAAGGTGATATGAAACTGGTGAATAGTAATCTGTACTTGTACTGTGATCTTCTTTGGAATAACCCAGAGATACATTCTTTGGGAATAGCGTTTGATACAGATTCTGTGGAGCAGAGAGTTTACCAGTGGAGGCTACAACAGGAGCATGATACGATAGCGAAGCATGGAGATGGGATGTCGGATGAGAGTGTGATGAAGTTTGTCGATAGGTATATTCCCTCTTACAAGTTGTATTATAGGGATTTTATAAACGCAGAGAATTTGGGTTCTATAGCCACTTTGACTTTAAAGATTGATTCTGAGAGAAAAGTTCTATCTACCAAGATGAGAAGCGTCGATTGACTTTTGATTTGATGATTTATGATGAACTTATTAAAAAATATAGAAAAAAAGCAAGGTTACCAACAAACGTATTTGTTATTAGTTTAAAATTTTCTTGGATTATATTTAGAATTATTTTTAAATATATGTATATAATTTGATGCCATGTATAGAATGTAAACATTTGTGATTTATAATTAGAGCTCAGAAGAGTAATATGTGTCGATTTCTTCCCACGGTATGATAGTCCTAGCTATTGTGAGATCTCTTCTGTTAGGATGTTGCTTTTTGGCTATGATTTTGCTATCGTTTCCCATTGTTTGAGTCTTGTTTTGTTTTTGCAACCTTGTTCTTAGTCGACCCTTGACAGGGGACCTAGTGGCCTTACATCTTGTGGCAGTCGTATGATCCTCTTCTAAAGTAGTCCCTACTAATAAGCAACTGTCATTGCTAAATTTCCTGGTAATTTGGAACTCTGCTTTCTGTTTAACTAATTCTTCTAAAGTAGTTTGCCTGTCGCTAAGATTCTTGATCTCTGTAGAGACAGACACCATGACTCCAAAAATCGATTCTAATTGTTTTCCACAGTTAATTACTAGATCTTGAGTGGTGTCGACACTTTTCATGATCTCATCAAACCTTGCATCAAATTCTTGCAACAACTGTTTATTGTTGTCTCCCAAAAACTTGGTCAGTTCAGATTTTGTCACTGTATTTGAATCATGCTTCTCGACACAATCCGTCACCATTTGAAGCTGTTTCATCATTTTGTTCATAACACCATTGGAGGTCTTGGAAGAGGACTCCAAAGATTCCTTCAACCCATTCTTTAGAGTCGCCCCCAAATTTTCAATTAGACTTTTAAAACCTGAAATAAATTGCAACCGAAAATATTGCATCTACGTTAGTAATCCAGTATCCATCTTGAAAGTCGTTTAATTCTTACGATTATAAGGGTATCTTTAAAATATCAACAAACCATCAGCTTCACTTCTCTTCATGTCACCTCCCTCTATCGATCCCAAATGGTCATTAAGACGCGCCACTAACTCTAATAACTTGGTATTACTCTCATTGAACACATTAGTTAACTCAGATGCCTTCTCCTTCAGATCAACAGTCTCCAACTCCAATTTGCCTGCCCATTCTAGTATTTGTTTATCTGCTTCACTAACGTTGTCACGACCTGAACATCCTGTCTTCCCAACTGGAGAAGATAACATTCCATCCGTACTAACCTCAGAACTAGCATCAACTGTCATCACTGTAATCTACAACTTCAACCACCTAATGTTGTTATATCAACCAAATCTCAATCACAATCTTGTTAAACTCTTGTTATATTCAATTATCAATTTTAATACCTTTAAGTTTATATATAAAAGGTTACTAAATTTATCAAAGCTATTACATAATTAGCAGGTCGAAAACGGTAAAGAGCCAGAACTATTAGAAAGATGTAACCAGATGTGGATGTAGTTGATATATATTTAGTATACCGTATTTATAGTATGTCTATATTTTTTGTTTTTGTATGTCATGAAGGAGAGGTGGGGGACCTACATTGGCATTTCAAGGTACCTCTTCTCTTCACCGATGCCACAGTCTGGAGGAATGCCTATTTGATACATCTTGACAGCTAGTTCCATTAGGTAATCGATTGCCTCGTTGTATATCTTGGCCTTGTTTATGTCTGAGCCCCAGACGAATATACCATGTCTTCGTACAATAATTGCTTGAGTGTGAGGCCAACGTTTGAAGATGTCATGGAAACTATCGATCAATTGGTCTTCATGAGCCATGTTTTCTATAATTGGGATCTCTAAAGTATCAAAAAAGGATAATGCTATCTGTTTATTCGTGACAGGGTCGATTTTTCCACTTGGAATGGCTTTGATCTGTTCGATGTTAGAGATTCTGAAGACATCTTTAAATATCAATGAACACATAACCGCATGTTGGGAGTGAGTATGGATGATTGCACCAGCATTACGAAGTTTATAACAAGCTAAAAACAACGGTGTGCATGCACTTGGTTTGTACATCGATGGTTTACGCAAACATTTATCACCAGTTTCGTTTAATACAAATAGGTCTTCTCTTTTCATCTTTTCCTTTTGAACTCCTGATGGTGCAATGTACAAGTAATTGGTTTTAGGATCCTTAATTGAAATACCACCACCAGTACCAGTACACCAATTGTTGTGGAAGAATTGTTCACATAGTTTACAAATGACATTGGCAGGATGGTTCTCATCATGCGATGAGATCAAACAATCAGGGTTCTGCAATATTTGCTCTTCAGTTAAACCATTTTCAACCACTTCAAAGGAATCAAAACTACGTTCAGTCATATTGATAATGGCAATGAATTCGACTTGTTTTAGACCACTTTCACCAGCTTTTGTCCTAACAATTGATCAATAATCGTAGTTCCAATGTTACTAGTTTCTTATATAGTGGAAAAAATTTTCTGCAAAAATTAGCTGCGACCTACATAATAATTAATTAGCCAGGATGTATTAATTACTGACACCTATATACACATAGGGAAGGCAAGATAGTTCAATTAAAAGGGTTGACTGGACTATTAACTGCATGGTAACACTTGTTATTTCATTAGAAAGCTTTACTTCCATCTATATATCTAACAGTATATATTACCTTTGCTGAAAAGGGAACTGTTCTTTAGCCAGAATTATACAGACTGTAGGAGAAATATCCAAATAAAAACATAAAAGAACAACTATTTGCATAGATTATATTTATTTATATATAATATGAGAGGGGTGCAGAACTTGCAATATGTGAACCTATGTAAGGGCTGATCATTGTGGTTTTGAATAATTCAAAGTCCCACAGTGCTTACAAGTTCTGGCATCGATGTCGTTTTCAAAGGATACAATACCCTCTTTAACTTGAGTGCCCAAATCTACCATCTGGAGGTCAATCTGATGAACAATTTCCTTACACGAAGAACAATACCACCTTAAAGCATCCATCTGGCCATCAGGACGGTCTTGTTCAACAACAATCCCAATAGTGTCAGCGTACCTGACAGGATTATGAGGAACATTTCCAGGTAATAAATAAGAATCACCTTCCTTGATGTCGATATCAATAAATCTATCCAAACCAATTTTCGATTCATCAACGACTTTCAAAGTCATATTACCTTTACGTTGATGAAACCATTCTGGAGTTGGATTGATATGGTAATCAGTTCTTTCATTGGGACCACCAATAATCATCACTGTAAAACCACCCCTGTGTAAACAATAATTGTTAACCGGTGGTGCCAGCAAATGACCATTTTCCTCTAACCATTTATCAATATTCAAAGGTGTTGTATTCAACATCTGTATAAATTCTTCCTATCTATATCACTGTTATATAACTTAACTATTACTAGAACTAAAACTAATCATCCGATTGTCCCCCTAACCAATCCAAATAACAAACAACAGCAACAAGAACAACTTCAAATTACAAACTACAAATTGTAAAGTCTTATTTATATATCAAACCCAATAGTTACAGACATTTCCAATTTATTTTGCAATCTCTCAATTCTTGACACTTTCTCTACTTCTATTCTTCTTGTCTTCCAATGATATAAATTTGGTTTGACTCTTACCATCCCATTCCATCCCATTCCATCATCAAATGGTTGCTAATTCAAATCAATCCAGACCAGCTGTTCGTTCTCGTTCTCGTTCTTAATCTTGTTATTGTTCTTGTTGAATCAGATTCTACTCATCATGTACCTGTCATTAGTTAAAACCCTTCCTTAGACGTTATCCATTTCGAAATGAGGTGCAAGGTTACCTGATTCATTCGAAACGTTGTTCTAAGATGGTGATTGTTGGTATAAACGATGGTGTTTTAGCTCATTTCGAATCGAATTGAATTGAATTGAATCGAATCTAGTTGAACAGGTTTCGAAATCATTGTTGCAAGAGGGTTAAGCCGGTGTTTGTATATTTTCTAATTATGAGTAGTGATATCGAATGCTTAATTAGAGGTATTCCTTTATATAATGCTTATGGGGTTATGTTCCCAAATGTGAATAAGTTACGTAAATTTACTAGTGATGTTATAGATGTACCAGTGGTCAGAGGTACTGATGAGATGTTTAATCCTTGGTATAAGGAGTGTGAACATATTTTGAATGATTGTAACGGTCATGATTCATCTTTTAAAACCTTTGATGATTGGTATAAGGAAAAATATTTGAGCAGTAAACCTCATGGTATTACTGATAATATTACTTTGACTCCTGTAAAGAGAAGTTAATTTAATGATGATTCCATTGTTTGCATAATTGTCTTTTTTTTTTATTATACATAGTTTTGGTATTCACTGAGATCTAATTTGAGTTTGGTTGAGTCAGAAAGAGAGAGCTGGTCTCACCTCAACTTTTTGATCGTGTCTATATTTATATATACAAGAACTATTTAAAATTTAAAATTATAGATTACTTTTAAATGTATTTAGGATGTTGATAGTTTGTTTTCTTGGAATGGGATAGGATCAGTTGAACCACACATCCATATTGGCTAAATGGTTGAATACGTAATTACTTATATCGCCCATGGTGATGAGTTGAAGGATTCTGAGGTTAAAGGTTTAACCTCAGATATCGAATCGAGATTAAAAGTGGCACCTGTTAAATCTAGACGTTTGGGTTTGCGTGCCTATGATGTATACTTCGAGCTATCTACAGATGATTTGAAGCCTTTGTTGGCTGATATTATCGATTCTGCTCAAGGAATAGATGTCATTGTTCAGACAGATGGAACTAATCGTCAGGATAAGAAACTTATAGTGTTCGATATGGATTCAACACTAATTTACCAAGAGGTGATCGAAATGATTGCCAGTTATGCTGATGTCGAAGATAAGGTAAGAGATATCACGAACTTGGCTATGAATAATGAAATCGATTTCAAAGAATCGCTAAGACAGAGAGTTAAACTATTGGAAGGTTTACAAATGGATAGTCTATATGATGAAATTAAATCAAAGCTATTGATAACAAATGGTGTCCCAGAATTTTGTTCTTTTATGAAGAAAACTCAAGGTACCAAACTATGTGTTTTAAGCGGTGGGTTCATCCAATTTGCTGAGTTTATTAAAGGTGAACTGGAGTTCGATTATGCAAGAGCTAATCTTTTGGCATTAGATGACAATGGCAGGCTGACTGGTGAAACCATAGGTGATATTGTCGATGGTCAGTGCAAAGCTGAAACTTTATTGCAATTATGTCAAGATTATGATATTGACGTTGCATCAAGTGTAATGATAGGCGATGGTGGGAATGATTTATTAGCAATGGCTGCTGCTGGTTTTGGTATCGCCTGGAATGCTAAACCAACAGTCCAAAAAAAGGCACCATGCAAATTGAACACTAAATCCATGAAAGATGTATTGTACATATTTGGATATTCTGATGAAGAAATTAAAATTTTATTCCCTTAATTCTCCTCCACTTACATACTAAAAGTTGTATATGTGTAAATACTAAAATTATAGACCCCGATTTTTACAGTTTTAAATGATTAAAAATGACTACAAGGCAAGAACATTCTGTCACTATTGCTTTAGTATTGTTAATGAAATGCGTAAATCTTGCTTTTATGATTATTATGTGTATTCTATTAAATTATAATGCCCAAATATGTCTTATCTATCATACATTGCTTTTCGGAGCTAGTTTGAAACTTAAAATATCATTCTTACCAGGCTCTACAATGCTATCTTCACTGACTCTTACACCTCCAACAGTTTCAATGGCTGCAATTGTTACTTCTGTACCCATAATGAATCTACTAACTTTTCCAACTGTTGTACCCTTCTTAACCAAGAAACAATCCCTGAAAACGTTGGTACCGTTACCACCAGTATATGTTTGAATATTTCTTACAGTGTATACCGGTATTAAACCAAGGATGTCTGTGGCAGCTTGTAGAACTTGCACAACACCTGTTGAGCCAAATCTGTAAAGCACTAAATCTCTAATGTTTTCAATTCTGTTCAATAATTTCTCATCCAATTCTTTTAAGTTATCTGGATCATCTTCATAAGTATCCACAAACTCTGTACCTTCCTCATAATGGATGAAGCCTTGTTTCTTCAACTTCCTCAAAAAGACCTCTGTGATTGCACTGGTTAGGACCGCCTTAGTGTCTGGATATTTTAACATGATTTTAGAAACGTTTTTATCAGCGTCAGGATGATCAATCTTATTCAAACCCAAAACTGTTGGGAACTTCTCCATCATGAATGATTTGACCACCTCTGTGATCCATGCATTATCCCATGCCTCCAACGGCGGAAGGCTGCTGATTCTGTCAAGTGCTCTTTGGATCATTGGAGCATGAGAACCATAACCACCAAATTGGCCCTGTAATGTGTCAACAATCGATGATTTCGTGGCGGTGTGTCTACGAACAATGGAACCCCATCTTTTCTTCAAGTTACCTTCAATCCAAAGTCTGATTTCATCTTGTAGCCACTCAATATCATTGATAGGATCGTAACCTCTAGTATTTTTACCTTCTGCATCGGTAGTACCACTAACATCGACAACATGAATCAGGGCATCGGCATGTCTCAAGTCATCCAAGAACTTGTTACCCAAACCTCTACCAGAATGAGCACCTGGCACTAAACCAGCAACATCCAGAAGCATGATAGGGATATGACGCTTACCATTAGTACACCAACCATAGTTTGGTTTACACAAATCTTGCTTGCCAACTCTTGAACAAGCACAATCTACCTGAAGATAACCAGTTGCTCGATTAGGCTCAATTGTTGTGAACGGAAAAGCACCAACTGCTGCTACTGCATCAGTTAACGAATTCAAAGTAGTAGACTTACCGGATGATGGTTTCCCAACAATACCAATCAATGGATCTCTAGGCATGGTTCAATCAATTCGATCTGATATGAATATATTGCTAATTGATGACTTTAATATCTCTGGTTGCAAATTTTATCACCTAACTGCCCCAGAATCAATTATCCTTTCTAGACTTCCCTGCTCAATGACAAACTCCAGCTATCACGTATCACCAAGTAAACTCGAAATATAAACCATAGCATCTACATCAAAATCAAAATCAAAATCAACCATCATCGAATCACCGTACTTCCTCAAGTGCTAATTTCCATCATTTCGAATAAAGAATATATCAAACTTGCACTACAATAAATTACACTATCTGGCATCGCGATATCTAGGTTCTTACGGATTGATCTCGAATGTTCGATAGAATCAAATCAGTACGGGAAAGCTTACTGGGTTTGGGTTCCATTGGGTTCGAAAGCCTTTAATTCGAAAATTTTGAAAAATTTAACAAAGGTGATACCTGGTGATGATGAAGGTTATTCGATGAGGCCAATATTTGAGGATGTTATTATTTTATATTTAAGCAGTTGGTTGGTATAGCTGTAATCTTTTGGTCATAAATAGCATTGATGTTGTATATTTTTGGTTTTTATTGGTTTTTCTTTGGATAATCTTTAGTGGATCGTATACCAAATTATTTGGATAATGTCTGAAACAAACGAGAAGCAGGAGAACTTATTTAAACCAGTTGGTGAAGCAGCTGAAGAAATCAGTGCTGAGACTGGTGCTAGTGGATCTCGGTCTACTGATGAGCATGGTGTTACTTTAACCGGTGCTGAGGATGCTATGGGTCATCCAGTTCAAGAAATTGAATCATTGTGTATGAACTGTCATGAAAATGGTACAACACGTTTGTTGTTAACCTCTATCCCATATTTTAGGGAGATTGTTATTATGTCATTTGAATGTCCTCATTGTAACTTTAAAAATGCAGAAATCCAGCCAGCCAGTCAAATCGAAGAAAAGGGTTCTAAATATACTTTGAAGATTGAAAACCGTGAAGATTTTGACCGTCAAGTGATTAAATCAGAATCTGCCAACTGTAAATTTGTCGAATTGGATATTGAAATTCCACCAAAGAGAGGTCAACTAACCACTGTTGAAGGTCTATTGACTGAAATGATCGATGATTTGTCATCTGATCAAGAATCCAGAAAAGCTATTGATGAAGCTCTATGGCAAAAGATTGAAGACTTTATTGCTAGGGTCCGCAAATTTATCAATTGTGAAGAAGGTACTGTTCCATTAACTTTTATTCTTGATGATCCAGCCGGTAACTCCTGGATTGAATACAAGCCAGGTGAACCTCAACATAAATGGTCTCATGTACAATATATTCGTAGTGATGAACAAAACGTTCAAGTTGGTATTATCACTAGAGATCAATTGGAACAAAGACGTCAACAAAAGTTGCAAGAACTGTCCAATCGTGAAAGAAATCCATCTGAATCAGTTAAGGTTGGTACTACCGCCAGCGAATTCTTGTCAGATGCTACCGATATTGAAAACTTCAACAATGAAGTTCAAACTTTCAGAGCTCCTTGTTCATCATGTGGTGAAGAATGTGAAACACATATGAAGCCAGTTAATATTCCACATTTCAAGGAAGTCATTATCATGTCTACCACTTGTGATAAATGTGGTTATAAATCCAATGAAGTTAAAACAGGTGGTGCTATCCCAGACAAGGGTCGTGTCATCACATTATACTGTGACGATGCTGCAGATTTATCCAGAGATATTTTGAAATCCGAAAGTTGTTCATTAGTTGTCCCAGAATTGCATTTAGATATCCAAGAAGGTACCCTTGGTGGTCGTTTCACTACTTTAGAGGGTCTTCTAAAACAGGTACGAGATGAATTAGAATCTCGTGTCTTTACCCAAACCTCTGACTCCATGGATGAAGCAACCAAAGAACGTTGGACATCATTTTTCAAAAACTTGGACGAAGCTTTGGAAGGTAAGAGAACATTCACTGTGATCATGACTGATCCATTAGCTGGTTCTTATATTCAAAATGTCTATGCTCCAGATCCAGATCCAAACATGAAGATCGAAGACTTTGAAAGAACCGCTGAGCAAAACGATGAACTAGGTCTTTCCCACATGAAAGTCTAATCAGCTTATATAAAAGAAATATAGATATAAATAACAACGATAAAACTGCACTGTAAAATAATAATCGAATAAAAGTTGTGAATAAAGTGTACAATTCTTTTCCCCCTTACTAACAATGTATGTTAACCAATCAAGGTCTATCATATGGGCAGTGACTGGCTAGTATTATTCTATCATGCTATAGATATATAGATATATAGATATATAGATATATAGATATGTAGATATATAAAGTATGTTTATATATTAAATAATTATATCAATAATGTGATTGTTGCTTAGTGGGGCAGCTCTTACAATCAAGGTCCACCTTTTGATATGTTCCATTGATTCCAAATTATACTTTGGTTAGACCTCATGTGTTCTTGGTTGGAAACTTTTATATAAATATAATAACGAGTACAGCAACAGGATCAACTTTTATACCGTCACTAACATTACCGAAAAAAAAAGAAACTAATCGAATAGCCGCCTGTGACTGTTTCCACCAGTACATCTTGATATGTCATCCGTACATTTTAAAAACAGTTATCGATTGTGTGCGAGGAGATTTCAATTCTGAAAATTTATTTATTTATTTTGCCATCGCTTAGTTCAACAACTTCCATTCGGCAAAAAACAAAACTGGAGTTGTACCGGGGGCCGAATGCGCGCGCTTTGTGAGCTCGCAAGTGTGTCCTCCCTAAAGCAGTAACATATTTTCTTTGTTTCGGTCCCACCGACCCCAACGGGCCGTCTATACCAAACCTTGCCAGTTCTGGCTAGACAGTAAACCCCCCCCCCTCTAACTGACGTATCCTCTCTAGACAGAGACCTTCTGTCTAGCATCACCACCATCACCGGCCAAACCGAACCGAACCGAACCGAACTCAAGCCACGCAAGCACGCACGCACGCACACGCTCAGCTGATTGAAACTTTTCCAAACTCTTTTGACAAAATTATTCACTTTGAATCAAATCGAGATAGCTGAGCTGAGCTGAGCTGACATTGGAAGCCAATCTGTACAGTATGATTAGGTTCGATGGTATAGACTGGTTCGCAGAGTATTGGGTGAATTGATAGAGGTATAGTCCTAATATTATCATTTCACAAGTATATATCGATGGTTAACTTGATGGTATAATTCATATATATGAGTATATATGAAGAAAAGAGGTTATCATTGAAGAGGATTTGATTCTTAAAGTCAGCGTATATAACCAAGAGCAAGATGTCTTTACCAGCTACTTTTGACTTGACTCCAGAAGATGCCCAATTGTTGTTGGCTGCCAACACCCATTTAGGTGCTAGAAACGTTCAAGTATGTTAAGAATGAGATATATAGATATAGACTGTGATTTGAGATTGAGAACCTGTTGAAGTGGGACAAACAAGAACAGAAGGTCCATGTGGTATATATGAAGCAAGAGAAGGGATATGTGAGGTGAGGAACAGATATATGAGGATTTTGACATGGTTATAAAATGAGTAGATTCAATTGAATTTTAGTGTTTGACAACGTGTATATTGAGTATAGAGAGTACTATGTCATTATTCATGTGGATTAGAAATTAGACGGATTTTGAAAGAGATATTTAAGGGACCTAGCTCATACCAATTTTGAAGAGAAAATACTATAAGCCCTGTCCTTGTTCTAAGTTTGCGACAGTGGAACCACTATACTTGCAACAGTGTCTGATTACAAATTACTATTAACTCGAGTTTAAATGAATTTTTTTTACTAACATTAATATCTTTATGATTAATATTGATTTTTTACTATAGGTACACCAAGAACCATACGTCTTCAACACCAGACCAGATGGTGTCAACGTTATTAACGTCGGTAAGACTTGGGAAAAGATTGTTTTAGCCGCTAGAATCATTGCTGCTATTCCAAACCCAGAAGATGTCTGTGCCATCTCTTCCAGAACCTACGGTCAAAGAGCTGTCTTGAAGTTCTCTGCTCACACTGGTGCTACCCCAATTGCCGGTAGATTCACCCCAGGTTCTTTCACTAACTACATCACCCGTTCTTTCAAGGAACCAAGATTGATTATTGTTACTGACCCAAGATCTGATTTCCAAGCTATCAAGGAAGCTTCTTACGTTAACATCCCAGTCATCGCTTTGACCGATTTGGACTCCCCATCTGAATACGTTGATGTCGCTATCCCATGTAACAACAGAGGTAAGCACTCCATCGGTTTAGTTTGGTACTTATTGGCCAGAGAAGTCTTGAGATTAAGAGGTGCTTTGGTCGACAGAACCCAACCATGGGCCATCATGCCAGATTTGTACTTCTACAGAAACCCAGAAGAAGTTGAACAACAAGCTGCTGAAGAAACTACTTCTACTGGTGCTGACGCTGAAGAATCTAAGGAAGAAGTCGCTGAAGGCCAAAATGAAGCCTCTGAATGGGCTGAAGAAAACACTGAAGCTGTTTCTTGGTAATCAATTCAAACTTTAACCTTTACATAAATTTTTAAAATAGTTTTATCGTCTGATTTAAAGGCAATCAAAGAAAAAGATTACTTTTTATAGTTTTTTAATTAAACTAATTCATTTGTATCAACTCAATTATGTCTTCTCTACTTCACTATAATAGAATAATACTGTGACAGTATGTGAGTTCGTGGCTCTCTCTGAGTGTCACTAATCAACGTATTATCTTGGAATAGGTAATACTCTCGCAATCGTAATATATGTAATTATTCATTTATCTATTCATTATATGTTGTCGCAAATTATATATTTATCAATTAAACGGACGTTATATGTAATCATGTCATTAAATGCAGTATAATTAGTTGTTCTTTTTGTGAGTACTATTATATAAGTCCTCGATATTAATTGGCTTACTAGGCAATGAGGAATAAAGTACCTGATACAATTTATTCCGATCAACAGTTATAGGCAATCCCTTGATTAGTTTATTTACTATTATTGAAGAACAATAGTTATACTTTATTTGTTTCATTAACAATGCGAACGGTTGAAACATTAAGCTGACGGGAAGGGGTTTGTTCAATAGTTTCAGCCTCAAGATATCGTCAGAGTCGTTATATCTTAAGGCAATACCTCCAGGGATTCGTCTTCGATCTTTAATCCTTAATAAGAGGGCGAATAATGGGAAATGATTTAGTAAAGATATTGTTGACTCGAATATTATTTCTAATGTAAGCATACCTAACTGGAATATTGTATAAGAAGAATAAAATGCCAATACAGTTGGTAATAAAAATACCAAAATTATGAATAACAGAGTGCCTAACAGCAACTGATCAATTTCAAAATTATGATGGTCAACTCTGTTACGTAGGACATTGAATTTTTTCCCACAGAATAGATTAAACAGACTACTCATAATATTCAATTGCCAGTGGTATAATTTCCTGCTGATTAAATAAAAGAATCGGATATGAAGAGATAAAAATGAGAAGCAATCGATTAATAAAGATAATGCAAAAGTAGCTCCGAATATGCAACTTAGATTGGCCACAGCTGATATTATTTTAGTCAAATTGTCTACAGCGGAAACTCTCTTGATAAAAACAGAATATGAAAATTCGATGATCCACAGGAATAATTCACTTAAAAAGCTAGCCAATTCTTCATTCAGTTTAATCCCAAAAGGATTATGTGCTAACGAGATAGTTACCAACTTCAACAAACTGTACAGATAACCGTTAATAAATGTATGTGCAAAATTAGCAATCTGTGTGGAATACTGTAACAAAAACGATCCCAATATCATACCAAAAGAAATGTCATTTAACATTAACCACACAGTGTTATAGAACCTAATATAGTCAGGATAGTAATTGGATGGCAAGTCCTTCCTTAGACCTTCGGAAGCCTCAGCATAATTTTTAAAACGAGGCATTGCCTTTCTAATTGACACATTTTCATTAATTCTTAAATATTGAACAGGGAAATAGGAAAATTGTTGACATCTCAAATCTATCTGTTGTATAGTGGCAGACTTATTTACTAGATTCAACAAATTCCAATTTAAAAACTTCGATAAGGGATTTGTTATAAGGGCAAATGAAACTGTAATATAAAAAAACCCTTTACCGACCCATTGGTAGACCAAATTCAATCGCAATAAATCTATCATCATTCCAAAAATGTTTTTATCAGATGTCAAAGAACTTTCAGCAAATCTAGGATACTTCTTATGGAATGCCATTAAATATGTATAATAAAAATTTATCAAGCCTAACGTTCTCTTAAACCTCGTATTATCATTGAAATATCTCTTGTTCTCTGAAATCTTGATGAAATTGACATTGGAAACCTTCGAATCCATTCTCTTCTCAGGCAATGACAGAGAAATTGGCTCTAGCGAAAAGAATTCCAACATAGTCGAACGTGGTGCCTTAAATTCAACAACACAATCGACCCCATCAATAAGCCTCCATCCTGAATCACCACCTTTACGGACCCCAACAATCGAATACGGAGATTCAATATCACAACCCCTAACCAATCCCTCACGTAAAATATCCAAAACAACTCGATCAGTGCCCTTCAAAGCAATACATATAGCGATCAAATCATCATCATCGCTGAACCGTCTCTCTTTTAAATGATCTGGCCAGAACAAGCAAAAGGACATGGGGAAATAAACAACAGAAACCAAAAACCTAACTATAAATCAACCAAGTCAACCAAATCCCAAGACCCAATTGCCCATGTATCCATTGAATCATGAACAGAACAATGGTTATTATCCATGCTGAAACTTATATACTACTTTTTTTTTTTCAATATCTGGATATTTTCGAGATGACATCATAATATGAAAAAAGATAGATATCGAAATATTTAAAGTTGGATAACCAAGAAGGTTAAGTTTTAATAAAGCAGTTTGATTTTAGTTTTGGTATTTGTTATTGCAAGAGATTGGTATGTGTGTTGGTGCTGCTGGTTGGAATCAATTTAGATTTGGTTTTGTTTGTGTGTCTGTGTGTGTTGATACTATAAATTAATTGTGTAGTGGTGGGGAATGGATAAGGACAATTGGGATGAGGCTATAGAATTGCAGCCTCATTTATCGCATAGAAGTGAAGATGGTAGGTCAGATGAAGAAGCTAAACGGAGACGATCTAGGAATGTTGTTGTTCCATCATTGCATGTTATTCCTCCTGTTTCTGTGATTGATGATGTTATGGAGGGGAGCAGCCGAGCCCAGTTGCTGGAAGGGCACATGAGGCATGGTATAAGTAGTGAAGAGGACGATGATGATGGTGAGAGTCCCTTTCGAGATCCAGATGATTCGGAGGTTCCGAGGTTGCAGAGACCAGCATTGACTTTAAAGATTCCTCGAATGGATAATTTATCTGTGGGGATGAGTCCGTCGACATCTGTCAATCTTTCTCCAGTTTATCAGAGTGATGATAATGAAGGAATTAGAAGGAGGTCTAATACCTACTCTAGAAGAGTATCTGTTACATCTTCTAGTCGTGCCTCAGATCAGGCGTCAAGGTCGACAAAAGTATTGTCTTATATAGATATGGATGATATAGATGAATTTGAAGACATTCAAAAAGGATTTCAAAGTGCGGTTGATGACAAGGGTTTCACTTGGCTTCCTCAGCTACAGAAAGGTGGTTCCCCGAGAGATGATAGCTCTAGTAGAAGAGAATCCTCTAATATTGAAGGTATCCTTGGGTCTACATTAACAATTCCATTATTTTCTGTGAGTTCGAAGGGTTCTCCTAAAATGGCAGACCATTTCGATGTTGCTGATAGCGGTTTAAAAGTTGAAGAAACATTGCAAAGAGAAGAAACAGTAACAGAGGAAATATATCTTGACACTGATGAAGCAGAGGCTCCGCTGGCAGAGCTGCCTAATTTCGATGAGATATTTGCTCAAGATGTTTACGAAAACATAAGTTTGTATGGTAATTCCATGGGTATTATTCCACCAACTAATCACTTCAGGATAAAATTGGCAAAATTGCATGTCAATAAGTGGTATAATTTAATATACTACCTGACGCTGATTTTATTTACGATTCTTATGACTTATAGGACATACAAGCCAAAGAACTATGATTTCCTGTACAATTTTTCAGGAGGCGTAGATATAGTGACATTTCTTCTTTCAGTTTTATTTTCTATTCATGATTTTACAAAAGTTATAGCATTTGGATTCTGGGATGATTCCGAAATGTTCAAAGCATATGGCAAAAAGTACACTAGCCTCTTCGATTTCTTTCATTTGGACAATCTTTATAGAATGCTGAGGAAAAAATACGACGTTAATATTTATAAAATTCTTCCAGCAAGTGTACAATTGAAAATGTCAAATATCAATCCGGATAAATCATTTACAAGAACAAATACATTGGAAAGTGATTCATCTGATTTGAAAAATGCACCTTTTAACTGTCCCAGAGCATTTGCACGTTCTTCTTGGAACAGAACTGATTTAGTATCATCGCTTTCATTCTGGATTGGTGTATTTCTGTCCATTAATAAATACGATGACAAAAATGGAATTCGTATATTCAAATCACTTGCCCTTCTCAGAATACTAAGACTTTTGGATACCGATACTGGTGTCTCGTCGATTATTAGAGGTATTAAATATGGTTTACCTCAGTTAATAGGTGTTGGCTCTATGTTAGTATATTTTTGGGTATTTTTTGGTATCTTAGGTGTTCAAGTTTTTCGAGGGTCTTTCAGAAGAAAATGTGTATGGATAAATCCAAATAATTCTACTGATATCTTTGAAAATGATGGCCAATATTGTGGAGGATATCTTGAAATTGGAACAAAGGCAAAGAAAAATTATGTATTCAGCGATGGTACTGAAGGGCCAGCTTCAAAGGGTTTCTTATGTCCAGAATATTCAAAATGTGTCTCTAATTATAATCCATATAATGGACGTATCAGTTTCGATAACATTGTAAATGCTATGGAATTGGTATTCGTTATATTAAGTTCCAATACCTTTACGGATTTGATGTATGATACCATGGATTCTGATGAAATGGCGGCATGTTTATTCTTTATCTTAGCAACTTTTGTGTTGACAATATGGCTATTAAATTTATTCATTGCAGTTCTAGTTACATCATTTGAATTAGCAAATCAAAAATTTGAAGAAGAAAAATATAAGATGTCATCATCGGAAAGTATTCCTGTTAGATTAATGAAAGGATATTGGAAGTATTTTCAATTCAAGGCCAAGAAGACTTTACTACCTTACTGGGCAACCAGATCATTGAAAATCTACAAGAGAGTCGAATTCTTTTTTGTCACTCTTATAATAGCTGATTTGATTCTAAGATCCTTGGTGACTGCTAATACATCTGATAAACTATTACATGACTATTTTATTGCAGAAAAGGTCATTTCCATAATTTTATTTGCAGAATCTTCCTTTAGACTAGTTTTATACTCATCAAATCTGTGGATATTTTTAACGAAGATTGATTATGTTGTTGATTTATTTCTTGCCATCATAACTTTTGTTATTAGTTTGGCAGAAGATACAACACCATTGAGCCAGGCTTATTTCTGGTTATCAGGCTTTCATATTGCAAGGTTTTATAGAGTGGTCATATCTTTTAGGTTTTCTAGGAATTTGTGGAAACGTGTTTTGGGTAATCGTGTGATGATCTGGAACCTGACCACATTTTATTTTCTATTTACCTACCTTGTTTCAGTCATTGTTTCCGTGTTTTTTGAAGGTGTTATATCGAAGGACGAAGAAGGGTCGATACCATTTGGAATGTATACATTGGCGAACTCTTTTCTGTCACTATTTATTATAGGTTCTACTGAAAATTGGACAGAGATTCTTTATTCCCTGCAAGAAAACTCGCCTAATATTTTTGCAACGTTTTGTTCAACCGTAATTTTAATCATTTGGTTTATTTTATCCAACTTCATTGCTTTGAATATTTTTATTGCTATTATATCTCAGAGTTTAAGAGTGAAGGAAGAGGAGAAAAGATTTCTTCAAATTCGTCATTACCTGAAGTATATATATCCAAAAAAGCTTCAAGAGTATACGCATGCCACTCTTCTGGTCAGAATAAGAAGAAAATTATTTGGCTATAATAAAAAGGAGAGTGGTAGGGATTTCAAACAATTTCTTATAAGAGGTACTGCTATTATGAATATAGCCAATGATATGGACGATGTTATGGATAATCTTCACAATGATCAGGATGAAAGATGGCAGTTTTCAAAATTTGTATTAAAACTCCGGAAATTGCCATTAGGTACCTATTTGGATCAATTTTTTGATAATCCTTTTTATAAAAAGCCAGAGGTGGTGTATTCTAAATCCAATGATAGTAGTGATAGAAATTATATTTTGGAACTTGATGATCATGAAGAAGAAAAACTTGAATATTTGAGAACTCATCCGTTTTTCAACTATAGTTATTTTATATTTCCACCAAACCATATTTTTCGAAAATTATGTCAGAGATTAGTACCACCAAGTATAGGTAGAAGAACCGACGGTGTGCGCTTTTATGAGGATGATACTGATGTTCAAAATCGAAGAACTTATTTTAGGCACATTGAAAGAGACATTGTTGTTTTCTTTTTAAGCATCGTGACTATCCTTTTGGTTGTTGTTTCATGCTATGCTACTCCACTTTATAGAAAGAATCATCACCTTGGAGTAAGAAGTTGGGAGACATATGTCCAAGTTGCATTTTTAATTATATTCAGTGTCGAATTTTTGGTGAAGACTATTGCAGACGGTTTAGCATACACACCTAATGCATATCTTCGAAATCCATGGAATCTGATTGATTGTGTAGTTCTGATCTCTGTGTGGATAGATGTTTTTTCTTTATTAAATGCCGATAATGATTTAGCAATTATTTTCAAAGGTTTCACTGCACTAAGAGCACTGAAATGTCTCACTATAAGTAATACTGCTAGGCAAACGTTCGTGATTGTTGTATATGATGGTATTGGAAAAATATTTGAAGCTGGATTGGTTTCATTGACCTTATTATTTCCCTTCACAGTCTGGGGCTTGAATTTGTTTCGTGGACGACTAGGTGTTTGTAATGATGGTGGTCTCAACTATACCATGTGTTATGATGAATATTCTAATACAGCATTTAAATGGGACGTATTATCTCCAAGAGTCTATTCAAACCCAATTTTACATTTAGACAACTTTTCCAATTCATTCAGATCATTATATGAAATAATTTCTCTAGAAGGCTGGGTTGATTTGTTAGAAAATTTGATGAATAGTACAGGTGTTGGGACACCAGCAACCCCATTTGCTACTCCGATAAATGGGATGTTTTTAGTTCTATTCAATTTCTTAAGCATGGTTTTTATATTAAACTTATTTGTTTCGTTTGTTGTTAACAATCATGCTAGAACAGTAGGAAGTGCATATTTAACCGCAGAAGAAAAATCATGGACAGAATCAAAGAAACTATTATCACAAGCATCACCTAGATCATTACCAAATGTATTTGAAATGAATAATAGAAGGAAATTCTTTTATCGCCTAACTGTAGAACAGAAATACTTTTGGTATTCTCTTTTCATTCATTTAGTACTATATGCTCATGTTATTTGTTTACTCGCAATTTCTTATAGAGGTAACGATTTGATTCATACTCCAGCTACAAATTATTTTATGTTTTCGACATTGGTTTTCTTGTTTAATGAATGTTTGACAATATATTCCTATGGTTTTAAACTCTATTTCAGAAAAGCTTGGAGAACTCTACGTTTTTTAGTCATCGCAATATCATTCCTTCTTACTGCCAAAGGTTTTTCCATTGGTCGTCAAGATTATTGGTTTATCAATATTGAACAAGTTTTCCAATTGTTCTACTTCTTATTTTTGATTCCGCAAAATGATATGTTAACAGATTTATTAGAGACGGCGATGGCAAGTTGGCCGACTATTCTGGCTTTGACATATACCTGGGCAATTTTATTTCTTGTTTATGCAATCGCACTAAATCAAGTGTTTGGTTTAACTAGATTGGGACCAAATACTACAGATAATATTAACTTCAGAACGATTATAAAATCTCTGATTGTATTGTTTAAATGTAGTTTTGGTGAAGGTTGGAATTATATTATGAATGATTTGACTATATCTGAGCCATATTGTTTTATTGATGCTGAATCTGGTATCAGTGATTGTGGTTCCAAAGCATATGCATATATATTGATGATGTCATGGAATATTTTTTCTATGTACATTTTCTTGAATATGTTTATTTCATTGATCATTAGTAATTTCAGTTATGTTTACAGGAGAGGTGTCTCTAAGTCCGCTGTTAACAGACATGAGATACGAAATTTCACAGAAGCCTGGTCAAGGTATGATTCTGAAGGTACTGGTACATTAGCATTTGAATATTTGCCTAAATTGATGCACTCATTTGATGGACCGTTATCATTTAAACTATGGGAAGGCCGCTATAGTATTAGGAATATAGTTGAAAATTACATGAAAGTTAATCCTAGTGATCCGTACGATGTAACAGTCGATGTGAAAGGATTGAATGACTTGTTGGATACAATAGATAAGGAGAAATTTCAAAAGAAAAAAGAGAAATACAAAAGGTTTGTCAAGGAAGTATATTACAATAACTCATATCAAAACTCAATTAATTTTACAGAGCTGTTAATTTTGATTCCATTACACACTACTTATAATCCAAGAGAATGCCTGAGTATCGATGAATACGTCAAACACCTATATATTATGGGTAAAGTGGATAAATATTTGAATGGTGAGAAAGTTATCGATTCTATCAATCTAATTATCACAAGATGGAAATATCTCCTGAGGTATCGTAGAAGAGCGATAATTGATGAAGACAAGGAGTCTTTGCAATCAGTCACTTCTGAAGTTGAATCACAGGTTGACGGTAGTCTGAATGATTTTTCTGTTAGCAATGAAATTATTTTACCAACACCTACTTTAAACTTCGGTATTGATAATTTCCAATGGTCTCCACAACGTCCTTCACAACGACGTTTCCCAAGCTCTACAAGAAATCTGACTGCTGGATGGAACGGTTCTGACAATAACAGTGACAATCAATCATCAGACGAGGATATGTTGTAGTTGTGATGGAGTTTCGTCACCTGTATATAACGACCTGAAGCACAATCATCTTTTATATATTATTTAATTTTTATATGAAGACTTTATAAATATAAGTAAGAAAGCATTTGATACATTACAAGAGACGATATCGATAAGGTAATTGAAGTATCCAAGACGGGTATTATAGTGTACTTGTTGACGTTAGTGACAAATAATTAATTAAAAATAAAAGGAAAAAGAAAACTGCGCAAGCCCGGAATCGAACCGGGGGCCCAACGATGGCAACGTTGGATTTTACCACTAAACCACTTGCGCTTGTTAATTTGTTGATTTGGATATTTTTTCATTGACTACAACCTCTAAATTCAATGAAAAAAAAATTACTTTTTTTCCACCTTCAATGGTATACCAACCCTTTTGCAAACTTGAGAAACTAAACTACTTTGCAACATTAGTCTTATCTCTTTCTAAATCTACTTACTGCCCTGGCCATGGCCTTTCCCGTGGAGGGTTTCCCTGCAGATTTCATCATATTTTGCAGCGCAGCTAAAAAACAACATTTTCTTATAAAGAAAGAGAAAAAAAGATATAAAACAGAAAGAAATAATTTGGATTAAGTATCGATTAATTTGTAATAACTTATTAATCAAGCAAGATATAGGACATCAATTTGGTTATCCTGGTACGATTTGGTAATTTGCAGTTTGGTTTTATCTACATTTGTAAGGAATAATTGCTTTCATCCTTTGGAAAAAGATTAAATTTTAGTTTTACTTTAATAAATCTGGAAAATATTGCAATTTATTCTAGTTGATAAAATAAAGTTTAATAATACTGTTTAAGGATAATTGATTGATTATTTGGGAGAGTTCGTAGTTGTGTGTGTGTATTTTTTCTTTTGGTTGTATTTTATTAGTGCTATTATTGAGTTTTTGTTTGCAATAGATAGATAAAGTTCAACTATGGAAGCTATTCTTGATTTTTCCAAGGATTTGGATATCGCTATTTTGGATCAAGTTGTGGAAACTTTTTATAAGGGATCTGGTCCACAACAGAAGCAATCACAAGATATTTTGACTAAGTTTCAAGAGCATCCTGATGCTTGGCAACGTGCGGATAAAATTCTACAGTACTCCAACAATCCTCAAACCAAATTTATTGGGCTAACTATTCTAGATAAGTTGATTACAACGAAATGGAAATTACTTCCTAATGAACAAAGAGTTGGTATCAGAGATTTCATTGTTGGTATGATCATTTCAATGTGTCAAGATGACAATGTATTTCAAAATCAAAAAAATTTAATTAATAAGTCTGATTTAACTTTAGTCCAAATTTTAAAACAAGAATGGCCTCAAAACTGGCCAAATTTCATTCCAGAATTGATTGGATCATCTGCATCTTCTATTAACGTTTGTGAAAATAATATGGTTATATTGAAATTGTTATCTGAAGAAGTTTTCGATTTCTCTGCCGAGCAAATGACCCAAGCAAAAGCATTACATTTGAAAAAATCAATGTCCACAGAATTTGAACAGATCTTTAAGCTTTGTTATCAAGTCTTGGAACAAGGTTCTTCCACTTCATTGGTAGCAGCAGCTTTGGAGTCTTTGCTAAGGTATCTACATTGGATCCCTTACAGTTATATTTATAATACGGATATATTGGAGTTATTAAGTACAAAATTTTTAACTACTCCAGAAACTAGGGCAATAACTTTGAAATGTCTAACTGAAGTTTCTCAATTGGAAATTCCAAATGATAATGCTGCCTTGAAAGCTAAAACTGTAATGTTTTTCCAAAATACTTTACAACAAATTGCAGTTAACGTGATGCCAGTAACCGCAGATTTAAAGGCTACATATATGAACGCTAGTGGTTCCGATCAATCATTCTTACAAGATTTTGCAATGTTTTTGACAACTTATTTAAGTCGTCGCAGATCTTTGTTGGAAAGTGAGGAATCTCTAAGAGAATTGTTGTTAAATGCCCATCAATATTTGATTCAATTGTCAAAAATTGAAGAAAGAGAGTTATTCAAAACGACTTTGGATTACTGGAACAACTTGGTCACTGATTTATACCAAGAAATTGATAAATTACAAACACAAGACCTTAACCCGTTGTTACAGTTATCAGTTGGTTCCCGTCCTTCTTCAGGTGGTGCTCCAAACCCTGAGCTTCTAAGAAGATATCCATTAAAGAAGCATATGTATGACGGTATCTGTTCTCAGTTAAGATGGGTCATCATTGAAAATATGGTTAGACCAGAAGAAGTTTTAATTGTAGAGAATGATGAAGGTGAAATTGTAAGAGAATTCGTAAAAGAATCAGACACTATCCAATTATACAAATCTGAAAGAGAAGTTTTAGTTTATTTGACACATTTGGATGTTGTAGATACTGAAGAAATTATGATTAGTAAGTTAGCAAGACAAATTGACGGTTCAGAATGGTCATGGCATAATATCAACACTTTATGTTGGGCTATTGGTTCCATTTCTGGTACAATGTCTGAAGATACTGAAAAGAGATTCGTTGTCACAGTTATCAAGGATTTGTTGGCCTTAACTGAAAAGAAAAGAGGTAAGGATAACAAGGCAGTTGTTGCATCCAATATCATGTATGTTGTTGGTCAATATCCACGTTTCTTGAAAGCTCACTGGAACTTCTTAAGAACTGTTATTTTAAAGCTGTTTGAATTTATGCATGAAACACATGAAGGTGTCCAAGATATGGCATGTGATACTTTTATTAAGATTGTTCAAAAATGTAAAGCTCAGTTTATTGTTACACAAAATATTGACAATGAGCCATTTATTCAAACTATCATTAGAGATATCCAATCTACTACTGCTGATTTACAACCTCAGCAAGTCCACACTTTTTATAAGGCATGTAGTATTATCATTGGTGAAGAAAGAAATGTTAATGAAAGGAATAGATTATTGGGTGATTTAATGCAACTCCCAAATATGGCTTGGGATGCCATTGTACAGCAGTCATCTGAAAATCCAGATTTGTTATTAGATTCAGAAACTGTAAAGATTATTGCCAATATTATTAAAACAAATGTTGCTGTATGTACTTCTTTAGGTGCAGAATATTATCCCCAACTTGGTCATATTTATTACCATATGTTGGAGTTGTATAGAGCTGTTTCTTCAATGATATCAACCCAAGTTGCTAAGGATGGTTTAATTGCTACTAAGACACCTAAAGTACGTGGTTTGAGAACCATCAAAAAGGAAATTTTGAAGTTAATTGAAATTTACATTTCGAAAGCTAGAAATCTACAAGAGGTCGTAAATGTATTAATTCAACCATTATTAAACGCTGTTTTGGAAGATTATTTGAATAATGTTCCTGATGCAAGAGATGCTGAAGTACTAAACTGTATGACTACAGTAGTACAAAAAGTTGGACATATGATTCCACAAGGTGTTATTTTGATTTTACAAAGTGTATTTGAATGTACATTGAATATGATTAACAAAGATTTAACTGAGTACCCTGAACATAGAGTAGAATTTTACAAGTTATTGAAGGCAATCAATGAAAAATGTTTCAATGCTTTGTTAGAATTACCCCCAGCAGCATTTAAATTGTTTGTTGATGCAATTTGTTGGGCCTTTAAGCATAACAATAGAGATGTTGAAGTCAACGGTTTACAAATAGCTTTAGATTTAACTAAGAATATTGAAAATTTGAGTAGTGCGCCAGCATTTGTAAATTCATTTTACGAGAACTATTATTTCATTTTCATCAGTGAAACTTTCTACGTTTTGACTGATTCAGATCATAAGTCTGGTTTCTCTAAACAATCTTTATTATTAATGAAATTGATCTCATTGGTTGAAGAAAATAAGATATCAGTACCATTGTACAAGGAAGGATCAGCACCAGCAGGTACTTCTAACCAAGTCTATTTGAATGAGTATTTGGCTAATCTATTAAGTAATGCATTCCCTCACTTGACTAGAGACCAAGTTGTAAACTTTTTAACTGCATTGACAAAACAATACAAGAATCCTGTTCAATTCAACGGTACTCTAAGAGATTTCTTAGTCCAAATTAAGGAATTCGGTGGTGATGCAACAGATTATCTATTTGCAGAAGATAAAGAAAGAGAATTAAAAGAACAAAATAGACTTGACAGAGAAAAAGCCTCTAAGATTGGTGGTTTGTTGAAGCCATCTGAATTAGAAGATTGATAAGCAGGAAATTCATCTTGATTGAGCACATTCATAATTCACTAGGTTTTGTTTTTTTCGCTTTTAATTACATTACATAATGTTGTATACTTACTTAATTAACCAAACACGCATAGACTGATTTATTTAAAAGGCGGCAATCTACTCAGTTGACCTATTATTGAATACTAGAGGAATGGTATATATATAACAATGAATTTAGATTGAAGATCTATTTAGTAAATAAATATGTACAGGAATAGATTGATATTATAATTTATATGAATTTGAAATAATTTTCTGTTATCTTTTATATTTGATTGATAGTTCGATTTATGGTAATCACGATTGTGTTAAACGGACTTTTCAATTATGCATCTAGCTTTGGTGGTTTTTTAATTGAATCCTGTAACTTAATATAGGATCCCTTAGGACCAGCAACGGAACCTTTTACTATGATAACATTATTTTCATCGTCAACTTTCAAAATCTGGACGTTTTGAATAGTAACGTTTTTACCACCCATACGACCAGGCATTTTCTTCCCAGGCAAGATACGACCTGGATCTTGATTTTGACCAAAAGAACCACCATGTCTGTGCATTACAGAAGTACCATGTGAAGCTCTTAAACCTGCGAAATGGAAACGTTTCATAACACCTTGGAAACCCTTACCTTTGCTAGTAGATTTCAAATCAACAAATTGCCCAGGCTTGAAAAAAGAAGGTTTCAACAAAGTACCCAATGGCAATAATCCAGATTCATTTTTGACTCTAAATTCAGCTACGGTTTCCTTTGGATTAACAATCTTTGAGGCGAAATGACCTAACATTTGTCTTGAGACATGGGAAGGATCCTTATCACCAAAACCGACTTGGCACGCATAGTAACCGTTATCCTTTAAAGTTCTATGCATCAAGACTTCAACGTTATTTAATTGTAAAACAGTGGCTGCAGTTCTTTCACCTGTATTTTCATCAAAGTATGGCATCATACCCTTCTTTTGAGCAATAACACCACAACGAAGAGGTGACCATCTTCTACTTTGAGCTTGTTCTGGAGAATGTTTGATGATTGGAGGATCTAGTTTAATAGTTTCGACCACACTAGGAGCAATTAAGCTTGGTTTTGTTGAAATACATCGAACTATCACTGGGGAGAACTTCAATGGGCTTAAACCTAACATAATTCTAGATGGAATCTGTGCTTTATTGCCTATTTAATTATTTTTTTTTTATTAATGGTTCTTAGTTTTTCGAACCTGATCTCTTTGGAAATTCAACAAAGTGTACCGTTCTAGGACTAAACCAGCAATTAGCTTACCAATATCTCTTGTTTCTATATTAATCAAACTTCGATTTTTTTAATTAAAGTTATTGAACTTTTCTTCAATATGTAAATTCTTTCTTATGCGCCTTTTCAAATAAAATATATAACAGAGATAAAAATTGTAGATAGTATATAAGAGTGTGGTTGCACGTATATAATGAGTAGAGTATTTCGAATTGGCATAACTAATTACAGGAATGGAATGGAATGAATTGGATAATAGAGATGATGATTATTATTATTATTGTTATTATGATGATGATGATAATGACATGTGGGGACTATTTGATCTTCTTGTCTTTAATCTTTATGGTTTCATTGTTGACGTAGATACCTTTACCTTTGTAAGGTTCGGGTGGGTGAAAGCTTCTCAAATTAGCGGCGAATAAAAGTACTTGTTGTTTGTTACAGCCTTCCAAAACAAGGGAAGTTGGTGTTGGACACGATACAGTGATGCCTTCTGGGACAGGTAGACCTTGTGGGATAGAGGCGCCTACTTTACAGCTGACAAATTTACCATTTTGTTCGATAGCAGCTCTGTAACCTGTTCCTACGAATTTCAATGTAGCCAAATGGCCTTCGTTGACACCTGTGATGTGATTATTAAGGTGTGATCTTACAGTACCCCACATAGCCTTTTGTATGTGGTCTGCGTTGTTGTTGACAGTGACATTTATCTTCAAACTATCCGAGGAAGACTTGATACCAACGAAATCTGGAACTTCCATAGAAATCTTACCCTTTGGACCATCTACAATAATGTTTTGAGATAGGACCATTACTTTATTACCCTTTCTTATGGTCTTTGGAATAGGCATGGATGTAATATCAACTTTTGTATCCTTTGGTAAAAATACAGGAGCTGAGCCTATATGTGATTGCAAAATTCTTGCACAGGACAATTGTCGTCTCCAAACCAATGACATCGCTTATTTGTATGTGGATGAATATAATCCTTAATGGGGGGTTCTTCCTGTTTTGTAGACTAACTCTATATTATAGCTTTAAAACCTCAATCTATAAGTGATCTTAATAAGTAGTGCTTTTCTAAGTAGTTAATCAAACAATTGGAACTGAAGAAGAGAGTAAAGTAAAACTTGGAAAAAAGTACTTCCGTCACTAATGATTTTTCATACATCATCACGTGTTTTTGTTTCAAAAAATTGTGCACGTGACAGTGTGTTAGTTCAGATGTTATGTTCTGTTGCGGCTAGGTAAAACACAAAGGCACGTTTATATAGATGCACAGCTATAAATCTACATATATCTATACATATAGTCGCCATACAGAATAAGTAAAGACATAATCTGGTAGCCTCATCAACCACCATGAATATAGTAAATTGTATATAAAACTAGAACTAAACAACTAAAAACAAATATATTTCTATTAACGATGGCGTATCGATGAAAAGCACCAGAGTTGTAATGTCTCTTAGCCAGATTTTGTACAGATATTGGAACAACAGTATCCCATATCTCAGGAAGTATTAAAAAAACAGATTACTTTCTAAAAATCGATGGTCCTTTATATACGTTTTCTAAAAGAACTGGAAGTTGTCACACTTGTGCTAAGATCTGCAAATAATTTCTGCCACTCACACCTCCACAAAAACAAAAACACAAAAACACAAAAACACGTCAGCATCTCTATTTTATTTTTTTTTGTGTCCACACTATATGACGATCTACATTAGGAAATTAGGGGAGAATGGCATCAGCATATATTGTTTAGTCACTTCTTTTTGTGAATTTTTGTGGATGTTTTGCCGCCCATTGTTGACTTGATAGCGCCTTGATGTCCGGTCCAATCCCTGTCGTGCCGGACAGCATCTCTTACCCAAAACGGAAACTCTCTACTTTTTCTCTTTTTTTGGTTCACATTTGAAAAAAAATGAAAAATTTGTTATACCCACTGAATAAGAAACAAAAAATTATATATGCTTGATGAGTTAGCTAGCTCATCGCAAGACAAAGGTTTAAAAAGTATACTGGTTTTTTTGGAAGTATAGGCTACTCATCAGCCAGTTTACATAATATATATTAAGTTACATCGTCAGTGAGATTGTGAGATTGTGAGATTGTGAGCATTAACTTTGATCGAGAAGAACCAATAAAAAAATAAAATAAAACTGCAAAATGGTAAGGAAATTGAAGTTTCATGAACAAAAATTGTTGAAGAAGGTCGATTTTTATGACTGGAAACAGGACCAAGGACATCGTGATACTCAGGTTATGAGAACCTACCATATCCAGAATAGAGAAGATTATCATAAATACAATCGTATATGTGGTGATGTCCGTCGTCTTGCTAATAAATTGTCTTTATTACCTCCAACTGACCCATTTAGATCAAAACATGAACAACTACTGTTGGAAAAATTATATGCCATGGGTATACTTTCCACTAAATCAAAAATATCTGATTTAGAAAATAAAGTCACTGTAAGTGCCGTGTGTAGAAGAAGACTGCCAGTTATTATGCATAGATTGAAAATGGCAGAAACAATTCAAGATGCAGTTAAATATATCGAACAAGGTCATGTAAGGGTTGGCCCAAATTTGATTACGGATCCAGCTTTCTTGGTCACTAGAAATATGGAAGATTATGTCACTTGGGTAGACTCTTCCAAGATTAAACAAACTGTTTTGAAATACAGAAACAGAATCGATGATTTCGATTTAGCATAATCTTATTTGAATATCATACATCTACCCAGCTAAGTTCAACTACTATTTGTTTAGTTTCTAGATGAATCTGGTGATATCTCAATTGATCTCTTTGCATTTTAAAAAGATAACATAGTAATCTTATTTTCTTACTTACATATATATATATATAAATATCTGTACAATATAATTTTAATCATCATATAACGTTTCGTTAATTCATATAATAAAGACTTTAATGCAATTTATTTTTCTTTGTTATACTCAATTATATATAACTATATAAGATAACTTGTGTCTATGCTCTATTACAATGTTTCATCTCTTTTAAAATATTGTCCCTAAATTAAATTTGGTTCCAGTGACATTAATCAATTTTATAAATCCATTTGATAATTATTGGAAGTACCAAGTTGTTTTCTTAGATCATCATGAGAACTACTATGTGGAATAATGCCACTGACGCCTGGTGGTTGTACCACATCACTGTAATCTAATAACCCACTAACTCTGGAATTACCCATCTGTTGCTGGTATGGATTATTTTGGACAGTCAGACTGTTATTTCTAGAGTTAGATGCATTGATATTTCTAAATGAACCAGCTGGTTTATAACTGGCAGGTAAACTTAGGGAAGTTGGATTAGTCATTACTATACTTGCTCTCAATTGATGTGGTTGAGTAACATTTTGGATATTTTCTGCACTAGTGAATCCTTGAGCATTTTGTTGATACATTGTGTACTGACCATCATTTTGCTTGTAAAACATTTCTGGATGATCCATTGGATTCAGCGCTGAACCATTTAATCTTGCAGCTTGTAATCTTGGAAATTGTTGTGGTTTGGTTCTACCATTGAATGATGTTAAAGAATGGACAGATTCGGAATGTGCCAATCTAGATGGTGTTGGTAATTCTGATATATTCTCCAGATGCTGTGGATGTTTATATTGTATTTCCTGTGGATTTTGATACATCATGTTTGGTTGTTGCTGTTGTTGTTGTTGAGAATATATTGATGCTTGGTATGCCTGATTTGGTTGCACGTAATAGCCCTGTTCGGCAACTCCTAGTTGAGGTTGAGAATTGTTATAATATTCGGCTTGAGGATGGTGGTTGTAAACTGGTTCTTGTTGTAATTGTTGATGCTGGTCTACATATTGTAAATTGTTGTTATTTTGTGCATAATTTTGAGGTTCATTTCCATACTGGATGTTGCTAGGATATGGTTCATTACTCATTGCAGCTTGAATATCGTTTCTTACAACTGATTGACGAGCTGCATGGGTAGGAAGTTCAGAATATATTGAAGAAACTGCCCTATGATGCATTGAGGATCCTTGACCAATTGACTCTACTTCATTGCCAGTAGTTAAATGGTTGATTGATTGAGATTTTCTGTGTTCAATTTCTGAGTTGTCGCGTAATTCTATATTATCAACTACATCAAAATTAGCTTCAGGACCTCCAGTATGGTCGTCTGTTTTCATAATTTCAGCACTCTTTGAATCTGGAAGTATATCATTTTTAGGTTCCATAACATTCTGTTGTTGGTTTTGTTTGACAGTTTCATTCCTATCCAAATAAACTTGATAAATACTTTTTAGACGTTGGACATTTTCATCTTCTGGATCCACAGCATATACTTTGTTATCTTCATCATCCTCACCTTCCATTTTATCCTCAGAAGTTTCGAAATCAAATTCGTGTTGAGATGATTGAGATCTTTCAATGGTTGTATCTTGAATTTTAGACTCTTCGACGTCATATCCACTTTCGTCATCGCCATAAAATCTTGTAGCTTCGCCAACGACACTTTTTACAGGACTATCACGGATATTTGAAACCATTGATTGATCATGGTTTGTTGAAGGGAAATTGTTTTCTTCTTCATATTCCCCGCTTAATAATGCATCTCTCGATTGAGCAAACTTACCAGGTTCAACGCTGTTTATGTCACCTTGGCTCATGAATACATTAGTTGGTTGTTCATTGGTTAGTGATATTTGACTAGTATTCTTCGATGACGATGCAACGTGATAACCACCAATAGATGGACCATCTACACTTCTTGCAAAATCTCTTAAAGTGTTTGAGTCCACACCATGTGGAACTTGGAAAGGATCTAGGTGACCATAATTATCAATTCCACCTCCACCAAAGGAAGTTGCTCTAGCGTATTGGTTTTGTTGTGGAGGAGGCATAAAATATGTATCTCTGTATTGATCGTCTTTCAATTCAAAGGAATCGCCGGATTGAGAGGAACTCATAGGGAAGCTTCCCATGTTAGGACCCATATGTGGAATATATTCTATATCTCCTTGGAAATCAGGATCATTGTCTTCTTCGGCTTCTTTCTTATTTCTTTTGTAGACAATAATCAAGATAGCTGCCAGGAGAAAAACGACAACTGCAACTGGCACACCTACAGCAACACCAACGGTTGTACTATATGAATGATCGGATGGGTATCTACATTTACCATCACCACCACAGGACGATGTCGCACTTTTGTTGGAAGAAGTTTTGGAAGCAGAAGATGAGGAACTGTCATTGTCATCTCTCTTCATATATGCCCTGTATTCCGTAGTGAAACCAGCATTGTAACTCTTGGTAGGTACGAAACTTGACATATTTAGTACTGCAAATTAATTGTAGTGACCCTACCAGCTGTCTGGTATTTTATTGTGGGAAAAAAATAAAAGCTAAAAAATGTTACTGTCCACCTATAAACTTCAGTCCTTGTATACAAACAAAAACCAATATTCTCTCTTTCTATGTTCCCTTCAGCTTGGCTAGATAGATAGAAGTGAAGTAACTTGTAGACAGAAGTTATATAAATGCCTTTAACTCTTTTAATTACTATAGAATCATGAATCTACAAACTTAATCGAAAGAATAGCAATATCCAGATCAAAAAAATTTAAAAATAAGTATGAATAAATAAAAATGAACCAGGCTTTCATAAACAAACATAATGCTAATATTTTGTCCCCGGCAAATAACACGAGAATTTTACCAGATCAGAATCATATCTTGCAAGATCAAAAACGTTGGCATCGCCATTGCCATTGCTCTTTGACCAAAATTTACCCAACTTAAACTTTCGATAACTGCTGGATGTTTCCATTTCTTGATATTATCGATCAATTACTGGTTATAAAACGCTGAACAATAGAAACGTCCAAATCTCAATGCACAGCTCATTTCAGTTCTTGCTCTCGAACTCTTTCTAATGAAATTTTCCTGATCCGGTAATTGGTGGTATTTTTTGTGCTATAAATTTCAAAAATAAAAAGAAATTTAATGTTTTTATAGATATTTCCCAACTAGGAAATTCGTTTCTCGAGACGATTCATTTCTGAGAAGGTACTGTAGCTAATATTTATAAATGCAGCGCTATCATAACTTGATGTAATTTATAACTTTATCCTAAAAGTAGAACAAATATTAACCAGGAAACTAGTAGAATCCTAATCTTCTGAAGATTGAATCAATTAATTCAACAGCGGTTTGGGCGGAACGAAGCACTTCAATTGTGTGGCTAAACTGGAAAAGGAAGTTCCGAATATGAACAGTTCTCTACTCTCTCATTGTAACAATTTATAGATGTTTCATTCCGTTATGAATAGTAAGTATTATATCACGTGATTCATATGTAATATATTTTTCTACATCAATTTAATATCAAATTTCATAATATGACGAAATAAAGATAAACTGTAAGGACCATTGCCCAATCCCAATATATTAATGGTATTTAGTGTAATAAGTATTAGAGGAAGCAGATGCATAAAGTTTGTGGATTAGATTTTGTTTTTAGCTGAAATTGTTAGGTTTGAATGAAGAGGATATTTATCATTATATTAGACGTTCAATTTTTAGGGTGACTTCCATATCTTATTTGTCTGGGGCAAAAAATGAGCGAGAAGGCTGTTATTAAAAAGGTCTTTGCACATATGAAAAAGGGTAATATCATTGGGACTCGTCCAGTTGCTGAAAATGTAATTAAGATTGATTCTAAAGCTACTTACTCTGGAGACTCACAAATATTGAAATACAGATCATATAATTCAGCACTCACAAAGAACAATTTCTTGGAGATATTACCTGAAAGTACATTTATCCCTCCAGATAGGGTTAAATTAATTAATTCGATTGGAAAAAATTTTGACTTAGCAAAAATGAGGGATCATAGGTATTTTCATTTTAAAGACAATTATCTTCTATTGTTTAAAGATCAGAAATCACTGCGATATTATTATGAAAATACTAAAGCATCAAGAATAAATAAAGCAAAGGTTCGCTTCGAAGTTGTAAATAAAGACATGGATGCGGTTAGCAACTCCTATAGAAGATATGTAAATAATCTATTAGCAGCTTATAATTCAGGTGGGTTATATGGTGCTGCAATTAAATGTGAGACCCTTCATTTTGGTTCAAAGATGGATGGCATGAATCTTTTAGATTTACAGTCACTTATAAAACCTGTAGAAGCAAAATCAGCATTGGTATGGAATTTACCAGATAAACAGAGTTCAGATGAAGTAATGGACCGTTTTTGGTTCTATGATATAAAGCATTGTTTCAAGCTATATTTTGATCCTGACCTCAAATATAAAACGTTATATTATATGGCGTTTAATAATGAAGCCGAATGTGAAAGGTTCAAAAGAAATTTCCACGGTGCATATATTACAGAAAATGATATAGGTTCAAAGGTATTGATAGAAAGATTGACTTAATGATAAAATCACCCATATTTTAAATTTTTACCCATATGTAAATATTCCCGCTTAATAAATTAAAATTGTATATAAGTTACGTAAAAATTTAGTGAAAATTATTATTGATTTGGTATCGAGACTTTAATTACTAGATCTGTCTCCAGGATTCTCTTATTAGATCCCATTTTTTAATATCTTGTTTTTCAGTTCTTAGTGTTTCTGAAGTGGAATAGCTGGATTCTTCTTTTTCTAAAATAACGTATTTTTCCCAAATACCTCTATTCTGCCAAACTAAGATTAGACTATCCTCATCATCATCATTAATAGCTACGTTTCCATTTGTGTATCCTGTAGCATCCCGGCACCATCCAATTTTACATCTATCATGTAAAAAATCTGGATCATTATCGTTATTGCTGCTACTTCTTAACAATGGATTAGTCAAATGAATGCTGCACATAGACCATATTGAGTCTATATATTTTGGCTTCCAAACGTTGGGGATTACATCTCTTAATGCGTGAACTTTGTTCTTGCCATGATCGAAGGAATCATTCATATTAGGTTTATTATTGGTAATCGTGCTTTCGTTGTTCTGAGGATGTGTAGATGATAAAACTTGGAAAATGTGTAACGTTTGCTTGTCTGAAACTACGGCAAGCTTTGTACCACCATGACTAAAAGCCATATCGTAGATGTCTGCTCGATCTAGGCCTCTTCTAAACTCTCTGAGTAAAGAACCGTTCAAAGTACTAAATATCCTAATTAGCGTGCCTTGAACCGAACAAGTTGCGACCATAGTACCTTGAGGATTTAGTCGCAACATCCGTATTGCTGATTTATGTGCTTTTATGATTGATGTTGGCAGAAGTCGTGTTCCAGAAGGATTGCTGTCACTATGTTTCAATTGAGATAGGTTTGTAATATGGACTTGACCCACGCTTCTTGCCGATGGGAATGCTAAAATGCCTTGCAGCGAAGATGACGATTCTGAGTTCTCCATCTCTATGGATCTCCTTCTATGTATCCTTGATTGTGACATGACAAAATCCACGATCCCATTAGGATAAATATCTAAAGAAGGGCAAATTCTGGTAGGGGTCGGTTGGAAGTAAAAAATCTCGATACTATTTTCCAACACCACTATAATATAAACTCTTGATAAGAAGACGTCCTTCACTGGAGACATAAATTTCAGTACAGAAGTCTCAGTTTTCCTTAAATCATCCCAAATGATCAATTTATTTAGTGGATATCTTGGTTTTTTCCCACCCCCAACTAACGCAGTGTAATTCGTGCGGTAAAGCATCCTTGTGAGACCAATACCATTGTTATCCTTATCGTCAAACTTTTTGATTAATTTACAAGTCAATGGATCTGAATTGAAAACCACAAATCCGTCCTGAGTCCCACAACTAAAACAGGATTCATCCTGGTTGAAACTCACCTTAAGAAACCGGACTGCCTTAACAGGTGGTTTATCAACAATAGCATGTCTAATGTTCATCACCAAATAAACACTTCCAATTACTATAAAACAAATAGACTCGTGTAATCTCTCTTTTTGCTATCTCTCTACTTGGAGTATAATCTGATACCCTTAAATCACAGTTTAACAATTATAGATTCCCTTATAACACTTTTGTTCGTACAACTGAGTTTTAAGACCCAAAATTCAAACAAATAAAAACTAACCAGTAACGAGAAGACAAGAGTACTGTTAAATTCAATCCTTATAACCCTTTATAACTCAATAACTGGACTCTAAAACCAAATCTGATCCCTTTAAGGCTCCATCAATATTGAATTTAATTATCGAAGGTAGGTCTCTCTCTCTCTCTCTCTCTCTCTGATCCATGGAACGAAACTGCCCAAAATGTTTCAAATATGCGGTGGGGATGATTCACACATGTGATATTCACGTGACTGTGTCCCAAAAGGGAAAAATCTTTAATTATTACTAGCGCCGCCACAGCACAAACAGCTCATCTCATCTCATCCCATCCCATCCCATCCACCATCTACCTTTTCAACCTCTATAAAAACAAAACAAGCCTCAACAGCAAGCCTGAGTGATCTTATCACAATCTGTGTTACTCAACCTCATCGAGTTTGAGGAACCTCTTCCGCAAAAGATTTTGGTGAGGTGATTGTCTCTTTTTGATTTAAACAAGGGTTTTTGCAATACATTAATCAAACTAACACACAAACAATAACCATTTTCCTGACAATTGTTGGTTATTAATAACTAACTGTAAATGAAATAATCACTCTGTATTCCCATTCTCATCCCATCCCATCCCATCCTAGTACATTGAATCAAACTTGAACATACACGAAACCCATTTCTTTCTCTCTTCTCTAGTTTTATATAATATTTAGTATTTATCTCTTTGGTTACCACTTTCAACAGCAGTCAATCAGCAACTCGTTCTTGTTCAATAGTTGAATTATTGAAGATAAACAACAAAATTTATTAAACATTATAGACTTTAATCCAATTGTTTTTAAAAGAGAGATTCATATTCATACTAGTTGACATTCGTTTTGAAGGGTTTCCATACACACACACACATATATTTGCTAGTTAGGATTAGCCCTTAAGAAATCCCACCTTCTGTTGTTTTATTTTGTTTTTTCCAGGACTGTATTTATATACACACTAGAAACTGTTTTTTTTTGCTTTATCTTTTGCTTAATAATATAATATAGTACCTTTACCAGGATTTTGTTTTAAAATAAAAGGAAGGTAATACTAATTGCTAATTATTGGTTGATACAGGGACTGTTGAGGTTGATATTCTGAACTTGGACAAGGAATAGAGTGCTATTATTTTTTTATTAGGTTTGTTTTGTTTGTTTATTTGGGGTTATTTCAATTACTAGGACAACAACAAAAAAAAAATCATGAAGAGGAAGCTCGGCGGCAAAAATGGGGATAGGTATATACCTCGTATTACATCCCAGAAGGCTTATAAGACATCGACTACGTTTTTGAGGACAAGTTTGAGGAGTTTAGAGGTTTACGAGAGGTCTGTTTCTCCTGAGAGGTTGTCGTCTCCGGAATTTTTCCACGATTTGAGAAGCACTGGTCATTATGAAGCTGTGAGAATATCAACTGCAAACACTACCATCTATTCTTCTTCTGATGGGTTTGGTAGCAGCAACAATGGGAGCTCGTCAGGGGCTGTTACCACCACAACTGCGGCTACTGCCAACAACAATGCTAATACTACTAATACTACTACTGCTAATAATCATAATAATAATACTAATAACAATAACAACAACAACAACAATAATAATAATAATAACAACACAAACAATAATACAACTACTACTAACATTCCAAATAATGGTAACAATCCCCTTTCAAATAACCATCTAAATAAAAATAAACCAAAGTTGACTTTTGAAGAGAAAATACATAGGGAATTTATTGCTGATTCTTTGGGATTCCATTCTCCTGATCGTGTCTATGTGTTTACACATTTAAACGACGAATCATCCACATCAAGAGAGAGTCTGGGCTACAACCCATTGAAAATAGACCCTTTGATTACTACTTTGCCGCCAACAGAGGCAATGTCCTACTTGGCTAATACGAAATTTAGAATGTCAAAATCAAAATCACTGGTCTCAAACATCTCCTCGAAGAGGCCTACAAAGAGAATCAAGTCACATATACCTTATCGTGTACTAGATGCACCATGCTTAAGAAATGATTTTTATTCAAACTTAGTTTCCTGGTCAAAGACTACAAATAACGTCATAGTGGGACTTGGCTGTTCAGTTTACATTTGGTCAGATTCTCAAGGTGCAATACCTATTATCGAACATGAATACTTACATAATTTACATGATCTTGTTACTTGTGTTTCGTTTTGTCCAAACAATTCCCTGTTTGTTGTGGGGACTAAGAAAGGAAGACTATTGTTGTTTGACCAAGATTGTTGTCTTCGAAATTTCAAAGCATTGGAATCCCCAGGAAAACCTTTATTTGAATATCAATCTGTAATGCTGAGGGGAATAAGTTGTGTGGAATGGTATTTAAATACACCTACTTGTCAATTTTTGATAGGTGAAGAATCTGGCGATGTGACATTAATCAAAGTGGTGGACCAGACCAATTCAATAGAATTAGAACTTAATGAACCAGATAATTATTATTCAAACTCTGGGAGAAATTCTCCCAACTTCAAAGATAATGATAAACGTGATGATGACAGGTATTGTTGGAAGCTGGAGTACGTTACTAAATTCCAAGCACAAACACAACAAGTTTGTGGTATGTTCAAGTATTGAATACTATTTTCTCTAGATACCCTTTAACTCTAACTTGCTTTATGTTATTTTAAATTTCAACAGAATTTTAATTTACTGACAATTTTTAACATATTTCTAAAAACTTTAAAACTAGGAATGTCATTAAACGAGAAAAGTAATATTTTAGCAGTGGGAGGAAATGATAACTCGTGCACTGTATGGTCACTAGAAGATATTACAGCGCCAAAGTTGTTACATACTTTATCTCACAAGGCTGCAGTCAAAGCCGTAGCATTTTGCCCATGGTCTAAATCCTTATTAGCTACCGGAGGTGGAAGCAAAGATAGAACAATCAAGTTTTGGCATGCAAGAACAGGGACATTATTAGGAGAGATCTTTACTTCAGGTCAAATAACTTCTCTTATCTGGTCTACCAGATATAAACAGATTGTAGCGACATTCGGATTCGGTGAAATTGAAAACCCAGTATTAGTGACGTTGTATTCGTACCCTAAGCTAGAGCCAATACTACAAGTGAGGTCACCGGTACCATTTAGAGTTCTAAGCGCAGTGGCATCACCTAACTTCACATCTATCTGTGTCGCCACCAATGATGAAACCATTAGATTTTACGAACTGTGGAACGACAAAGAGTCAACAATACAGGAAGCACAAGAAACAGGGCTATACGGCTCAAATATCATTGAATATATAGAAGGAATTAGCACTAACAATGGACACCTAATAAGATGACCCCACTAACTAACTCTCTCAGTCCCCATTCACATAAACATAAACATAAGTATTGAGTAAGGATCATCTAACAACATTGAAGCCAACGAGTGCCACTATTTATCAAGTATACTAAAAGATCTATGATCATATCATCCTATTTTTCACTAGTTACATAAATATATATATTTCACAAAAGTCCTATATTTTAATAAAATTCTATATAATATCAGAATCAAACTATACTCGATTAACAATAATTTAATAACAATTCAACCAATCCAAACTCATAATATCACTATCCAACAATGACAATTCCTGAAAGAAGTGTGTCCTTTGTAGTTTATTATCCATCATTGCCAGCTGGCAAACCGAATCTGGTCTGTCTCTGTCTTGTAGTCCTTTCGGTTCGATTATAAAATGATACCAATCACGTGACAAATATCAAAAAAAAAAAGACTTAAAGTCATCGATATCGATTAAGGGCATCGATATAAAAAGCACACATAAAAAAACATTACTAACAAGAAAGTATCGTTAATACTCTTTAAATATGATAGAAAGAACTTGAATAGAGTTGATTTTTTAGTCTAAGGGTAGTTTAGGATTGCAATTAGATACTCAATATTTAATAGTTATAGGTTATAAGAAAGAAGGAGAGAGAGAATTTGGTTTATAATGTCTGAGGTAAGTGAAAAGGGATTGATACGACATTTTTTCACTAGGAGGTATGAAAAAATTGTCGATTCTCTAATAGTGAATGAGATAGAGGACACTGCTTCTAATTCCAATAGAGATCTAATTCACACCATTACTGCTTCATTAATAAATGCTTCTATTGAAAAGTACAAACGCGATAAATCTGCTTCGACTGATGCTTCATCTGATCAAGGATCTGAGAGTAGTGATAGTTTTTGGAAAGATGAAAATTTTAAACAAGAGTATGAGTTGGATACCCCTCCTTCTACTTCGTTGCCTGAAGGTGATGGGTCTCTTAAGGGTGAACATCAACCTAAGGAGCACTTTTTGGATATATTTGTTGATAAATTAATTAGCAAAATTGTACCTGAGAAGTTACCTGAAAGAGAACAGTTCTCTGAAAGGGTTTTATCACCAGATTTGAAGAAACATCAACCAATATCAGCGTCTACATTAGGTAGAAACATGGGTAAATTAGGCTCAAAAATGACCGCAATGTTTGATATGCAAGAAACAGTGATTCGTTTAATTACCTGGAGAAACCCATCAGGTACAGTTACCTTGTTGATTAGTATGACCATGCTATTTTATAATCCAATAATACTACTGTTACTTCCTTTGGTTACATTGATGTATATGGTCATGATTCCCGGTTATATCCATAGACATCCCCTTCACAGAGCTATCTATCCCAGCAGAACATCTTATGGAAGGTCATTACTCGAAGATATTGCTTCCAGTGGTCCAAGTAATGCTTGGTATCCGAACAATACTTTGGTAGAATCTTTAAATGAGCTTCAGAGTGGTGATTCTGGGGCTACATCTAACTTTAGTGATACAAATAGTGTTAGCCATAGTATGGCTGTAGTGATGAATTTAAGGGATGTACAGAATATAACTACAAGTTTAGTCCAAGTTTCACAGGCAACTGATAAGTTTATCTACGGTGCAGCAGGATTCAAAGATGAAAGAAGGTCTACAATTCTTTTTTTCACATGTTTTTTAGCTACAGGTTGCTTATGGGCATTAGCGCCATATATCAACTGGAGCTTTTTTTTTAGTTTTAATACTTGGCTGATATTAATTTGCATACATCCAAATATTAGAGAACACCTTCTAAAATTGATGGAATCAGATAAAGTAGAAGAGGGTAGGAAGGCTTTAGAGAAGAAAGAAAGATACGACGTAATTTTGGATGAAAAACCAGAAGTTAAACATGTTGAAATTTTCGAAATTTTGGAACAAGGAATAACTCCACACCATTGGAAATTCTATAAATTTTCAAATCAAGTCTTTGATCCACATGATCAGTATAGGAAATTACAACAACCACCCCCAGGTGTGGATAATTTAAAGGATATTGAGCCGCCAAGAACATGGTATTTTGACGAAAATGCTCCATGGGAAGTTGATCCAAACGCTAAAAAATGGAGTGAGGAAAGAGGATTAAACTTGACTATTAGTGGGCAATATTTGGTTGATGATCAATTCAAACGTAGAAGGTTAACAAGGAGAGTTTTACGTTTTGCAAGACCAGCAAATAAACCTCAAATTTGATCACCCTTAAGCTTATGATGTATGTAGATAGCAGATTTCTAGTGAATGAAGTATGTATGATTTTTATATTCTATATGATGATATTTTTAATTATTAATTTTATGTGGTATTATATATATTATATATACATACTAATGCAATGCTGAAAATGAGTATTTTTAATTATGCAGGAACACCGTCAAATTCATTTCTTGACAGTTTGTTTATCATACGCCTCCAATTACTTCTGTTATCATGAATTGGAAGACTTAGTAGATTCAAACATGTGACTAGTACTAGCAATCCAAATGAAGTTATTGAAGCTGGCGTTATCATTTTAGTAAAATTTCTTCTTGACATTACTGTTTCATATGGGCATGTAGCGTAAGGACCACCAGTAACCCAACAATTATTGACCGAGATTGAGTTCAAATCGATCCATATTTCAGTATCTGATGAATTTCGAAGTCTTAAATAATTTATAACTGCAAGTTGTTCCAAAGGTGTCTTTGGGATTGAAAAATCAAATCCATCGGGGCAATTTGAACCGTCAAAACTGTCAAAATTGAAATAACTATCGACATTTTCTGATACTATATATGAAAATAAATCCGTTTTTGCTTCACATAAACCCTTCTTTTCGTCATAGCAGTTTTCTACTTTCCAGTAAGCCGAATAGTTATTTGCTGTATAAACAAAGGAAACACAATTATATGCTTCCAAAGTGTCTGAGTTTTTCTTTTCATTTGTTGAAGGTTGTCCAACTTCCCAAGACCATAATAATGCAGATTGAGTCAAGTTTAATAAGTGTGTTATATTATTTTGATTGTATTTGTTAGCAATAATAGGCGAATATCCACAATCCACGTAAGATCGAACAGAATCATCTGTAAATTCGTTTTCTATAAATCTCCACGCAACTAGCGAAAGTTCTGTAAGTTCACTATTTGAAGTTGGGCAACTAATAGCTATATTCCCCCCATCTAAGTGTAATATTGTTTTGTTGAAAAGAAGGGAAGATGTATTGTAAGGCATCTCAGTAGTCAATTCTGTAAATAAGACTCTCTTCCTCTTCTGATAGAGAAAATGTGATAAAGTAGGCCATCCATTTACTGAGTTTAACCCATAAATATCTGATGTATAACTCTTGTTTCTATCATCAACCAAATCTTCTGGGGAGTATATATATGACCGGCCAATATTTGAATATATAAGAGCTTCTATGTCGGAAGCATCGCCAATATCGTCCTTGTTATAATCACTAATATCTGAGTAATTGTAGCCGTGAGTATAATTATTAAACGTGCTGGGAGAACCATAATCTGATGAGTTCGGCTGGATCCTTAACATTACCATTAATATATTTGCTGAAAGATCTGTATTGGTTCCATCTAAAAAATCCCGTACTGTCAAGAGGAAATCATCGAAGGCAATAGTAGAGTTCCCAACTACCCAGATTTCATCTTTATATTCCACATCTACACTTAGAGCTTGTACTCCTGCCTCTAACAATGATTCCAACATGACCAGCAAATCCTCATCTTCCTCATCCTCATCTTTATTTTCAATCACCATCCCATTGATGAATACACGACCAACATCAACACCAACCAGTGGCAGCTGATCAATCGTAGCACTAGACATAACGTCCCTCTGTGCTCGAAGAGCATAAACCATCGATGGTGAATCACTGGACCAAGTAAAGTTCGTTAATGCAGTGGCATAGTTTAACCAAAATATAACCCAAATCAGCAGTTGTTGCTGCAACTGCATCACAATCATCGCTAATCAAATATCAATGTCAACATAAACTAACTCCCAAGTAGCTAAACTATTGATCCCTTCCAAGCACCTTAATCCTATCTGTCTTTATCAATATTATTGCTTTGTTATAACAGTTGCTTCTTATCAATATGGTGTTTTTTTCAATTTGATGTTTGCTATATTAAAAAGTGAAAAATTATTGATATTTGAAATTAATACAACATAGAAAGATATTTTAATGGAAGAAGCAAGAGTGTTATCGACGAGGTTTGGATCTATTGTTGGATTGAATTTATTGTTGTTATTCTCTAGTTTAGTTGAAGTTTTGAATCAAGAAAAACGGATAGAAATTAGTCGAGATAATGTCGAATAATAGTGGTAATGGTAGTGGTAAAACCGAAAATGATGAAGTTCTTGAAATTGAAGAGTCAATTCAAATGATTGCACCTGGGATTCAGAGGAACTTACAACAAGAGGTTGTTACTGGGTTTTTTATGAATTTAGTGAGTTATCCTATTTTAGTTATTGCATTTCTATTAACATTTAGGTACTTAACAACTAGAGTCGTACCATATTTATTCATTGATGAGTTTTTCCATGTAAACCAAACTATCAAGTATATTAAGAACGATTGGTTTACTTGGGACCCTAAGATTACAACCCCACCAGGATTGTATATCTTAGGTTGGTTGAATTACCATATTTTTAGAGTTTTCACCTCTTGGAGTACTTTAACTATTCTGAGGTTAGTTAATTTAATCGGTGGTATTGTTGTGTTGCCAATTGTCGTTCTAAGACCTTTATTTTTGTTCAATGCAATTGGGTTTTGGCCAATTACTCTAATGTGTTTCCCATTGATGACTACATATTATTATCTATACTACACCGATGTCTGGTCTACTATTTTCATCTTGCAATCGTTGAACTTCGTATTGACTTTGCCATTCGGTGAAAGAACTAGTATATGGTTGAGTGGTATATTTGCTGGGATTAGTTGCCTGTTTAGACAGACTAATATCATTTGGACAGGTTTTATTATGGTAATTGCTATTGAACGTAGGGCAGCCATTAACAAAAAGTTCAATTCTCATACTATAAACAACTATTTGAAACTGCTAATCCATGCCTTTGATGAGTTTGAAACTATTGTACTACCATATTTCATCAATTATGTGCTGTTTTTCATATATTTGATTTGGAACAGATCTATTACCCTTGGTGATAAATCAAATCATTCCGCAGGCATTCATTTGGTACAAATATTTTATTGTTTCTTATTCATTACATTTTTCAGTCTTCCATTATGGCTTTCAAGAAATTTCTTGAGAAATTATAGAACTCGTTGGCAGGTAAAACAATTCCAATGTTTTATTGAGATTATTGGAATAATGCTGACCATAAGATTTTTCACTAAAGTGCATCCTTTTCTACTAGCAGACAATAGGCATTTTACATTTTACCTATTTAAGAGAATCATAGGCAACCCTAGAAGGTTGTTTAAATACGTTTTAATGGCACCAGTATACCATTTTTCAATCTTTACATATTTGGAAGTACTAAGACCAAGTGAAATGACATTCCATCCAATTATGCCACTTCCAGTAAAGGAGCCAATTGAACTACCAATTCAATTGACACACATATCATGGACTGCTCTGATCTTATGCACAATGATTACATTAATCCCATCTCCATTATTTGAACCTCGTTACTATATCCTTCCATATTATTTCTGGAGAATATTCGTTACTTGTACCGCAGAACCAATTATTTCAGAACTAGTACCTGCTCCAGAAGGAACTCCTGCTGTCACTATAGGCTCAACAAGAAGACTGTCGTTTGAGTTTTTATGGTTTGCTGCAATCAATGTTTTTACAATACTAGTTTTCATCAAACATCCATTCTCTTGGAACTCAGAACAATTCCCACAAAGAATCATCTGGTAAGACGAAACATCAACAGACAAGGATAATACAATAGAACTTACCTCACCATCTCATACGTATCGATGATTCAATTAGTTTCATCATCGTTTTACTTGTTGAACCTCAAACTTGACATGGTGTCCGGACCATCCATGGTACGCTATACCAAATCACATAGTTAACACCCGGACAGTATAACGGATCAATAATATTTCCAAATTAGGAAACATGTAAATAGGGTAAAACGGTAAAGCCCATCGAAAGTTAAACCTGAAATATTCACAAAATACGTAAAGATCGTAGTCAGAAGTGGGCTATTGTGAGGATCTGGAAGGGTTACAGGGGCTATTTGTCTATACTTTGAGGGATTCCTTGTTTGTAGGAGCAGCATCTGAGATTGATGTTGAAACGGGGAGGAAATTGGGAGAGGGGGGATAGGAATTGGCAGATCAAAGGATAGAAACGAATCTTTTATGATGGAACTAATCTATATATATAGACATATATATATGAGGTTACAAATTAGTTCTTTGCCAAGGTATTGTCAAGATTCAAGTCGAGACGGCGAGACTTGAGTACAGTACCATGACGACGAGCAGCAGTGTAAACGACAAGATTGACTGCAAACAGACAGCAAGTTGCAATGAGGCATTGAATGATATTACGAATATAAAGGATTGTAAAAGTGTATTGAGTAAAAATAGTAATACTGAAGTGTCGAAGAAAACTGGAGGTTCTTCTTTTTCTACTGGGATTGAAAATAATGTGTTTCGTCGACATGGGAAATTGAAGTCTAGAGTTCCCCTTCATAAATCGATATTTAAGAAGCCAATAGATGGACAACAGAAGAAACAATTGGAATTGAAATTGAGAACCAAGTTTGCATCACCAACTGATAGTATCTTGTCACCATGTTCGCAAAAGCTGAATGATTATCAATCTGTTTTGTGTAAGATAAGATCAAATCCTACTAAGCTAGCTTTCACTAAGAAAAGTGATGACGAAGATCCAGAAGAACAAATGAGTTTCAAAGTCCTGAAAGTGGACAGAGATGGTGATATTGATATAGAGCACTCAGATAGTGACCTATCAGTATAATGACCGTCGCCATTTCATGATTGCATTTTTAATGAATTATTCCAAAGAAGATATTACAAGAAAAAAAATAAATAAATTAACATGAATATATAAAGGAAAATATAATATAGCATGGGACCATATAACCACTGCCCTGAATACCGTCTATTCCTTTTTTGTTCATGAGACTCACAAATTTTAATCCTCTTTGAGAATACCTAGATACGTACGTTTTGCATTATCGTCATTTTTATGATGGAAAGTTCACATATATAGATCCTTTGTCAATAGTTAATATAGTTAACATCATCATCATTATTATATTGATACGATATAAAATAGTAATGAACCCGTTGGATTCATTGTCCTCAATTATATATATTGAATAAAAAAAATATTATTCTATACTATTAACACGTTCTTATATACAAATTGCATGGGATTTTTGATTTTTGATTTTTGATTTCTGGTTGACCTAAAATAAAAGCATAAGTAAAAAAAATAAGATATAATTAAGGTTCCATTAGAATATTTATTTTCTGTTTCTAGTATCAGACAATGTGTTCAATAACAAAGATTCGTTATCTAAGACGACCCTGTTTGGAGATTTGGCCAAGATATCAGCAATTTCTCTGGCAGTGTCCAATCTCTTTAATTCCACATAATCCTTAGATTTCTTAATGGCTTCACCAATCAATTCAGCAGATTTAGCTTCACCCTGTGCCTTGACGACCATACCTTGCTTCTCTTGTTTAGCCTTATCTACAACAAATGCAGCTCTTTGAGCATCTTGTTGAGCAATTTGTTTAGCTTCAACAGCATTAGTGAACTCTGGAGAAAATGTCATATAGGTAATTGAGACATCGTCTAGTATCAAGTTGAACCTACCAGCACGATTGACCAAGTTTTCACGAATTAATCTCGAAACTTTTTCTCTTTGCGTAATTAATTGAGAAGCATTGAATTGTGCTACTACGGCTTTCAAAACCTCATTGACAATTGAAGGCAAGACCCTTTCGTCATAGTCTTGACCCAAAGTACGGTAAATAGTAGGTAACTGAGAAACATCAGGTCTAGACAACACTCTGCAAGTAATGTTCACCATTTGTAAGTCCTTGGTACCTGTCAGAGAGGCCACATTACGAGGTTTAGCTCTCACATCATAGACAACAGGAGTTTCCAACCAAGGCAACACAAAATGAGTACCTTCATTATATATTTTTGAAGAAACACCACCAATACGTGAATAAACAATAGCTCTATGACCACCATCGACATTAAATAAAGCAGAATTGAAAAATAAAGCACCACCACCTAATAAAAGCAACCCACCTAACCCTGCAAATGCACCATTAGGAGCACCACCACGTCCACCAGAACCACCACGGTTAGCTTGTTGGACTCTAGATAACTGCTGTTGAAAAGCCTTTGCAAATTTTTGAAAGTCACCTGGATTTCTACTCATTATAGATTCTTAATAAGCTATAGTCTTCTTTCCCACTTTTCTCCTGATAATAAAAAAACACCAACTATACAAAAAAAATTATAGTCAATAAAATAAACAACACCTGAGTTACAATTAAACCCCTCTCTACCCAATTATAAACCTTTATAAAAATTTTTATTAATCTCTTTTATATATAAAACTTAAGACTATTACCATTTGGATATTTTTCAATTGGCTTAATTTAAAGGATCAATTTGGGAACTTCACCTTTATTAAAAAATTCACGACATCACGTGAGAGTGAGAGATTCACCCTTTTTGATTTATTTATTGCGTTACAATAACCCAGATTGGTCTGAAACAGTGGATTAGGATTGTATTTAAGACTGGTAACGCTTGCATACGGTGTTTATTGTATTTTGATTGGAGTTCTGGTCGTTTCTACAAGAAAAGTTGTTGAGCGAGGAGCAAGGGTTAACAGAGAGATCTATTCTGTTATTGATAAAGAGATTGGTATAATTGAATTGAGTTTTAGGATTAGTACAAGATGGATAGTGATAAGGTATTCCAATTGCAATCTGCCTGCATGGACAATGATTTGAAGAAAGTACAGGAATTTTTAGAGCAATCACCACAGGATGTGACTAAGGTGGATTTAGATGGAAGAACTGGTTTACATTGGGCTGTATCGTTCCAATATGAACCCATTGTGCGTTTGTTGCTTGACAACATGAAGGGAATTGATATAGATCAGTTAAGTGATAATTCTGGTTGGACTCCCTTCCATATTGCTTGTTCTGTTGGGAACTTGAATATTGTAAAAATGTTGTATGAGAGAGATGTTGCTCCAGATTTGGGTTTACCTACAGCTCAAGGAGTCACCGCTTTACACTTAGCTGTTTCCAAGAAGCATAACGACGTTGTGAAGTTTCTTTTGGATAATGGTGCCTCTGTTAGGGTGAAGGATAAAAAATTACAGTTACCTCTACATAGAGCTGTTTCAGTTGGGTCAATGGCTTTAGTTGAATTGCTCTGTGATAAGAATAGTCCTGTGAATGCAAAGGATTTCCAAGGTTGGACTCCTCTACACCATGCATTGGCTGAAGGCCATGCTGATATTGCTGTGTTGTTGGTTAATAAATATAATGCTGACTATCAAATTGAAGACCCTTCAGGTCTCAAACCTGTAGATGTAGCTGCAAACGAGAACGTCAAGACATATTTTTTGGCAAATATCTAATGGTATTTCCTGGTCTTAACTTTACTCATCCAATACATAGCTTTCATCCATTTATATAATGTCTATCTAGAAAGATAATGTTAAATAACGAATTCTTAACATATTGAACCTGGGGAAAGAAAACAGATAACCGGCAACTATCAGGTATAATGAACTGATTAATTGCCGTTGGGGATCGATTTATCAATTGAATTAAGTCTGGGCTCAGTTGCGATGAGGTTGACACATTGAAATATTTCGCGTATTTAATCTTATTTATAATTTAATATATACAGAACCTGATTAATAGCTGGGTTTCGGGAAGAATACCAAGAGAATAAACCAGTTGGTAACCACGATAACTACAATTGGTCGAAATGGGAGGCGAATTGTTCACAAACCTCAATTTCTTGGTCATCCAGGAGGATGAGGCATCAGATGAATCAGTTAGTGAACTTATAAGGCTGCTCAATGAAAACTCATCGAATAGATGTGAAATATACAAAAATCATGGAGAAGAGAGTGATTCTGGTACCAAGTTAGATTCAAAACAGTTTATAGATCGTTATGGCGATGTAATATTCCATTTTGTTATTTCAAATACGATTGATTTTGCATTTTATGAAACTATTACTGCAGACTTCTTAGTACCTGTAGTGACACCAGATTGGATACATTCGAGCTTATCAGCAGGTAGGTTATCTAGAGTTTCAATATTTTCACCAAATAAAGACCATTTTTTGAGAAACAGTTTGATATATATCTCCAAACATGATTTCGATAACTCTGAGAGACTATTTTATAGAGAACTTATAACATATTTAGGTGGGAACTATTCGGAAGGTATTACCAATACAACTACTCATATAATTACTACAATGCCCAATGATCCTGCACTTTTGACAGTTTTAGGGTATAAACACGATATAAGAGTTCAATTCGTATTTCCAACGTGGTTAATTGCATGTTTCAAGCAGAACAGACATGTTTTAGAAAGAGACCATTTTATTTCTCCCATGGATAGTATAGGTACAGCTAAGGAGAGATTAGAATCAATATGGAAGATATTGAATAGGCACAGTGCTGATCATACATCGACAGTGGACAAGTTTATGTCGGGACATTCTTTCCTAATTGGAAAAGATGTATCTTCTGATAAAAAAATAATAAATATCATAACAGAAATCATCACTTCTAGAGGAGGTTTAATATTAGATGAATCTGAAATTAATTTACTCTCTAGTAATTGCCATTTCATGGGATATCAAGAAGGAACAGAAGAATATAAGACAGCCTCATCAAAAAATTGTTCTCTAGGGAATGTATCATGGCTCTTTTATCTTTTGAATTTAAAGAAATTCCAGAAACCTGAAAATATAATGTACCATCCTTATAAGAAATCAGTATTCAATAAAGATGAACTTATTCTAACATATACAAATCTGTTTGGACCTCAAAGGACATATATCAAGACGTTAACCAATGCGTTAGGAGGAGTGACTACTGCGACACTATCACATATTAACAATTGTTTAGTTTATGGTATTCCAGAAGGAATGAAATATAAAACAGCAGAGAAATGGGGAGATAAGTTGATAATTGTGGGACCAAATTGGCTAGAAGAATGTTATAAAGCTAATAAAAAGCTAGATCCAAAATTATTTAGAAACTATATTGTTCCTGAATCATTCATAGGTGCATTAGGACAAAACCGTACTTTAGCTAGTCCTGCTCCAAATGTAGAATCTGATGCAGTAACTGAGTTGTCAAAAGAATCATCTAAAGTTGAAGATATCTCTTCTCAGAGTCCGAAGTATGTTGCAACTGAACTGGGTAGTCAGACAGAAGAAAATTCAAATGATGTGATCCATGAAGAAATAATTGAAATATATAATGATGAACTTAATAATACAATAAACAAAACAGAGGAACCAGAAAAGGATGAAGTGAAATATGTCTCACTTGATACTGAAATTGACATTCAAACAGTTCAAAGCCCTACAAAAAGCAGAGATGATTTAAAAAGTGATGAACAAATTAAACATTCGAAAGATATTGTAAAACAGGGAAAAATGGGAGAAGTTTCAGCAAAAGATGCTATTTACATCACTGGTGCAGAAGTGATACCACAATCAAATGAAGAGTTAATTCAGAGAAGAACTAAAGAAGTTACAAATAATGAAATGCACATTAATGGAGAAGAAAAGCCTTCAATTGAAAAAGAAGTAGTTGTAAAACAAGTAGAAATCATTTCAATAGAAGAGTCTAAACCTGAAAATGTTAAAAGCACATTCGATGCATCAAGTGCTCCATTATTAGAAGAAACTTTCACTAAATCGTTAGAAGTTGAAAAAAAGTCAAATGATGAATTTATTGTGAGTTCAGATCAAATACTAATAAATGAAGAACCATCAAATACTTCTGAGATTCCAGTTGAATCTCAAAAGTATTTGGCAAGCGATTCCCCATTATCTTTAGTTACAGACGCATCTGCTAACTTGTCATTTCTTGAATCAGTTTCAGTAGTAGAATCGGTAGACAGAGATTCAGGACATAGTGATGTTTCCAATGAAAGCAGATTAACTCAGGGTAAGAGGTCAAGACATACTAGGTCACAATCAATCAAGCACGAAGTTGAAGAAAGAACAAGAAGTTCTAAACGTGCCAAATCACAAGCTAACATTGAAGGTTCAATAACAGGTATACCGGGAACAAGCGCTGATAATCTCACCAATGCCATAACCATTTTAACTGATGTTTTAGACAAAGATACCTTGGATCGAGTTTTAAGATGTATGGATGGGAGCCAGTCGACTGAAGAGAATATCTACAATATTAGAGCTGTTTGCACTGGCTGTTTGGATAAAATAAATGAAATTGATTTAGTTATCTTAAGATTGATAGGTATTTATATTTATAACGAAGTCGATGAGATGTATCAATTAAATACGATTATCGCCCCGAAGAAGCTCAGAACAGTCAAGTTTCTCAAGAGTCTAAGTTTCACACCTTTGCAAAATGCCTTACTGCCTGATTTTGTAATGGCCATATTAGACAGAATCCACCATAGAAAACCAGCTAGCATAGAATTCGATCTAAGCCAGTTTACGATACCTGATATCGATATCACAACAATCCAAAAGAAATCAGCATTAGGAACCAAACTATTCGAAAGGGCAAAAATCAGACATATTAACATAGTCAGTGATATCCCCGGAGGTATTAATGCCATTACATCTATCCTAAAAGTACATGGCATCGAAACGGTGAACGTCGTATCTAACAAGTTTACCATTCAAGAGCTTAAGCTAAACCGAGCTTCACCAAGCCAAGAAGGAGATGAAGGTGAAGATGAGAACCCTGTGGTTCCGGCATATGTTTTGATATCTAATAAGGCAACCCAAGTGAAACGATTTAAAACTCAATTAAAGAGCAATAACATTACAAGAAATAAAACGGGGTTAGCAGTGGAATGGGATTGGTGTGTCAAATGTCTATTTTCGCTAACAGTTGACCTAAACGATCCAACAGGCATCGATTACAAAAGCTTTTGAGTAGCAAAAGTCAAAAAAAAAGCAGAATAATATAATTCAAAAGGAAAGACTGTACCTACGAACTGCACATCGTGTACAAAAAAAAAATCCCAAAAAGCTAAACAAAACCATAAACCATTGTCATTGAACACAAACCCATAATTAGCTTCACGTAATGCCATTTACATCCCTCCCAAAAGCTCAACCAATAACTTCGTTCCAATGACATTATAGCTAATATCTCGTTGTTGCTTTTAAACTTACTAATGCTAAAAAGCTATTTTCGTCTCTGCCACAGGTCCCATCACTGACTTCATCCAAATCACAGTACCTCAAACGGTTCACAGAGAACTAGTCTGCATCATTGCTCGAGGAAATCCTCCAAAGATGTCCATCTCTTCTACAAACACGTCAAATCTTCTCGAATTCAGTCTCGAAATCTCAACATTCTTGAGGTTTATTACTGTTTTACTAAGCTCGTTTTTTCTTTTTATAATATGGCAAACTTTTCTTTTTTCCGAAGAAACCATCGCAGAAGCGTGGTTCGAAACCGATATAAAATAAACTGAGTAATTGAAATTAATAATGTTAATTACCTGTAAGAGAGATGGCTTGAAGCAAAGAGGTTGGGAAAGGTTGTCGGATGAGGTGAGGTTTTGCAATGTGCTATTTCTGAAGTGCTAATGTGTTTCCCAGTAGCTCTAGGAACTGTATCTTCTATTCTGTGGGGGGCATGGGGGAGGGAAAGTATGTTCCCACCAGAAGCGTTTCTTTTGATCGTAGTTAATAGTAAGCTAAGTTTTGAGATGTCCGATCTGATCAAGAGATTAATGAGTTTGGAACAATATAAATAGCCAATGCTATTATCATCATTGAATCTAATTTTTGTGTTCTCTCCATTATCATATTTTTAAATTGTGTATTAGTTATAATACAAAAGAAAGAACCATCATCTCATCATTGATAGTATTTCCCAATCGGCTAATATATATCAGTAAAAAAGAAACGCATACATCTAACAGTTGTACACACTAAGAATAATAATAAAATGTTATCCGAAGAAACTAGAGCAATTATCAAGGCTACCGTTCCAGTTTTGGAAACTCAAGGTACTCTTATTACCAAGACCTTCTACAAGAACATGTTGTCTAGCAACACTGAATTGTTGAACATTTTCAACAAGGTTAACCAAAAAAAGGGTGCTCAACCAACCGCTTTGGCTACTACCGTCTTGGCTGCCGCTAAACACATTGATGACTTGTCTCCATTGATCGGCCATGTTAAGCAAATTGGTCACAAGCACCGTGCTCTACAAATTATGCCAGAACACTACCCAATTGTCGGTAAGAACTTGTTGATTGCCATCAAGGAAGTTTTAGGTGATGCCGCTACTCCAGAAATCATCAAGGCTTGGGGTGAAGCTTATGAAGAAATCGCTAATGTCTTCATTACTGTTGAAAAGGAAATGTACGATGAAGCTGCTTGGCCAAGTTGGAAACCATTTGAAGTTATTGACCGTCAACAAGTTGCTAAAGAAATCGTCGAATTCACTGTTAAGCCAGTAAACGGTTCTGGTATTGATTTGAACGCTTTGAAGATTACTGCTGGTCAATATATCACTGTTAACACTCACCCAACCAGACACGAAAACCAATACGATGCTTTGCGTCATTACTCTATCTGTTCTTCATCTACCGATGGTGGTTTAAAGTTTGCTGTTAAGTTGGAAGAAACCCCAGGTAAAGATATCGGTTTGGTCTCTGAATTCTTACACAAGGATGTTAAAATTGGTGACAACATTTTGTTAAGTGCCCCAGCTGGTGACTTTGCCCTAGATGAAAAATTGATCGAACAAAACGAAGTTCCATTAGTCTTATTGGGTTCCGGTGTCGGTGTCACTCCATTGTTGAGTATGTTGGAAACTCAAGTAAAGGCTAACCCAGCTAGACCAATTTACTGGATTCAATCTTCCAAGGACGAAACTACTCAAGCTTTCAAGAAGCATGTCGATGCTTTGTTGTCAGAATGTAACAACGTCGAAAAGATCATTGTTCACACTAACGACCAAGCTCGTATCGATGCTGATTTCTTGAAGGCTAAGGTTCCATCTGGTTCTGATGTTTATATCTGTGGTTCTTTGGATTTCATGAATGCTATGATCGACCACTTGAATGGTTTGGAACACACTGCAGACATGATCCATTACGAACCATTCGGTCCAAAGATGTCCACCATTAAGGTATGATTGTTACGACTAATGTTTTTTATTAAGTAAATATATATAGATATATATAAGACCAGTTCTTAAGCATGTATAATTATAATTCTATGACAATGAATTTTTAAAATTATGAATTATCAACTTTTCAGAAGTCTTTAGTGCTAAGTACCTATCAGAAAAGCTGAGGAAGTGAGAAAGGTGATATATATATATATTTAGAATATATTAGTACATAAATATAAATGATGAGAAGAATATCAAAATTATTAACAGAAAATAAACATATAAAAAAAAGAATGGTTGTAAAAACTTTAAGGAATATAGACACTACGCTGACCTACATTTTCGTAAGTGACTAGTTGAAGTTAATGTGTCCCTTGATAAAGTTATTGACTGAACTCAATTTATCCTTGATAATTTCATAAGTCATAATAGTGTGATCGATACCAATTCTTCCCTTTGCTACAATGACATCTTGTTTGGCTACAAAATTTGGGAATAAAGATTCTTCGACATCATGTATCAAATCCATAGTGTTATCATAAGTAGTTGGCAATGCATAACTAAAACATGCTAGGGCAAACACTATTGGCATAGTAAACCTTGCTAATATGTTTCTTCTTCTAAATAAAATTGAACCTGTCATACCTGAAACTAAAGTAAAAGCAAAACCCTTCAAAAGTTGTTCATCACGATCAGAATGCAACCCTGCAATTCTACTGGTAACTTTCTTTTCCATACGATAATACCTGCTGGAAACATCTTCTACTTTATTATAAACATTATTATACCTGTTATTCAACCTGTAACCAGTCAAATTGAAAAAATTTAATAAATAAGGTGGACAACGTACCGAAACACCATCAATAATCCTATTAGAACCAATCAATTTAACAACTTTACTTCTACCTTTAGAAGGAGAATCCAAATCATATTCTTCTTGAGCAATATTACGAGGAGTAATAATGCTTTCTCCCTTGGTAACTACTAATTCGTTAATCAAATCGACTTGACGATAATAGTCAACACCCATGTTTCTTGGAAATCAAACAAATAATCAATTTTAAACCTGCCACTACCGGCTTTGACCATGTACCTAACCAAAAGAACCAAAACTTCTTCTCATAAAGAGGTTGCTGGTTTAAGTTTAAATATCAAATTATTTGGATATTTTTCTCATAGTGATGCTACTAACAAAAAAAAAATTTGATGTCTAAGAGACCAAAGCGAATAAGAAATGTGTTAATTAAACTATAAAGAAGTGTAATGTTAAACATATTTAGTGGTAACAAGGCTATATAAGTATAGAATGTTGGATGCATTGAATGATTAGATGCAGAATTGTCGTTAATTTGAGGGTCATGAATACAAAATATTGTTTTTTATTATTTTTTATTATTTTTATTTTTTCATTTAATTCTCATAATGTTCTTTAAATAACAAGGGATCATAGTAAAATAAAATAAACTTTCAAGTTTTCTTGGATATAACTTGGATGCCATTGTCTGTCTTTTGATGTGGTTGATTAAACCATTGATGAGAAGAGGATCATTGAATTGTCATCGACCATGCTTCTGAATTTTTCGTCAGTGATATATTTTGTGTTTCCATTGAGGTGCCATGAGGCAAGCGGGACGTTAAGCATTTCTCTAGTCGATGTAACGTCAAAATCGAGCAACTTGGATCCTTCTTCGATAGCTCTTGCCTGCTCCTTGATAGCGTTGATATCTTGGAGGCTCTCTTTGCTTGGTCTTGTTGCTATGTACCGTCTCATATAGATGGTGGGTACTACCGCACCACACACCAATCCTAGAATTAAATATCTAAATCTTGGTGCTCTGGCAGCCAGTTGCGCCTCTTTAAATACTTCTGAATTTAACTTCATTTGATGATTGTAATGTCAATATAAAGGTATGATCAGTAATTTGGGTATTTTCTTTTTTTATGTTTCGCTACAAACCCATATAACACACATTTGTATCTTAGTCTCGAATAAAACTGAATTTTAATCCTGGAAGTATGGAAGGCAAACATTATAACTCGATTTGAGACCCCATAGAGCTTTATATGAATCGTTTTTCTGTTTTATTTCATTTTAGATAAATGCTCAACTCTAACCTCAACTTCTCAAATAAAAGGGTACCTGTCGGGTGACATCGCTAAGTGATGAAAATGCATAAAATTTAGACTGTAATGTAAGGACCCTTAATGGAAAACCTTTTTGAAGAGAGACCCAAAACCTTTCTTTGAACCCCCTTTACCTTGTTCTTTAGTATCATTCCGTTCTCTATTATCTTTAATGGATGATACATTATGTTTCGAGTGATGGGTCATATTTGGTTGACTAGAGCTTTGTTTGAAATTTGCCTTTCTTTCTTTTGACTTGTTATGCTTACTACTACTTGAGCTTGTTTTAGAGCTCTGTGTATGCAGGGTTGGTCCAACAGATGATTTTGTTTTCCTTATCATATCATCAGTGTGTGGCTCAACATCAGAATCTGGGATAAGTGAACGTACCTTATACATACAATCATCCTGAAATTGAATTCTTGAACTACGACCAGAACTTCTCGATGTAACTGGTTCCATCTTACGACCATCAACACTGTCTACAGGAGATAAGTTTTCTTGACGACATGGTGTTGGCCTAACATAACCAATCCTTTCGAACAGATCCATTTTCCTTTGTATATCTGGCGTTATTGGATAGTATTCATTAATAGAATCTGCAACAATGTCGTCTTCATCCTCAACACTATCAAAAGATTTAGCATCTGTGCCATCTGTAGATAATTCGGGCCTCAAATATGGATTATTTAAGGTTTTCTTGATAGTTTCACTGACCCACTTCATTTTGTCTGGGGGAGCAATGGATTTCCTAGTAAACTTTTCAGGTTCATCAATGTGATCTACCAAGCCAGGATCCATAAATTCATAAGGTATAACACAAGTTGGGGTAATTGCATGTTTCATCAAGAAAAATGGTAATTTTACTTTTCCATTTCTAAACTTTATTTGCAAATTAGCACTTACCGTACTGATAATCTGCCAGTCGGGCTTATATAATGCAATTGACCTGGCTAATGCATCTTTTTTTGAAGAGTCCTTGATTATTTCAACAGTAACTTTAATAATTTTATCTTGTAATTTTGAGGAATAATACTTTAAAATTTTGTTTGCCTTCTGAACAGCTCTATCATGTATTGCTTCCAATCTCATACTGTTTGGGATATTATTTAAAGCATCTTTTGAAGAATATAATGTAGAAGATTCTGAAATTTCTAATGAGCCTTCTTTTGAAGCATATGAATTTCTTCTCGTTGGAAAATCTTTCATTGGATTCGAATAAGTATAACTAGGTTTTGAACCTAAATTTCTCACTGATGATGTTGAAGATGACGAAGAGATTGAAGAAAGCTTGATTTTTTCCTCATAGTCAGGAATAGTACTCACTATAACTAAATGGTCACCATCTGCCACTTCATTTTGAATAAACCAATCTACAGAAGACCAAGTATATCTTTTACCAGATATATAGCAAAGAATTACCCTTGGACCTCTTGTATGTTCTATCGAACAATTGTCTTTGATATGATGAATAGGTGAGTGAATTGAATTTGATATATATTCTTTGTAATCACGATGCATCTCGGTCATACTAATAGCTCTATGATTAACAGAAGGCCTAGAAGGATATAATGCAGCAAAGGGATCTTTAAAATTCGTACTAGCATTAAGGGAAGCTGGTGAATTTTTGGACTTAATTTTTCCAATAAATAAGGTATCTTGTTTACCAAAGTCAAAGTTATTAATATCATGTTTCGTCGACCTACCCAATGCTGAATATGATGATTCTAACTCTTCTAATTCCTTTAATGACATACCAGCGAATGATTTTCTTTTGGGAGGTCCATCAGGTTGACTATTTGTAATTGGTAACTTTAACTTAGACGAATTGCTAATTCTATCTTCTACTTCGTTTAAATTTGAGAATGCAGCCTGAGAAACTTTTCTAGAACCTGAATTATCAACTGTATTTCTATTAGTAATGTGCTCCATTTCCTTTTCTTCATTAAAATCCATATTCGAGATATCAACGTCCTGTATCTCAACTTGTTCATCAACGTAACGAGGTTTATCCTTAATAGAAGGAATTTTTGGTGGGGGTGGTAATCTTGCCCTGTTAGATTTAAATTCAGAATTATAAAACGGTGAAATGCTCCTTTCTCTTAGAACATCATGACTACTCGACTTTTTCAATGAAGTACCTGGAAGAGATACAAACAATGAATTGTACATATTATGAATTTTTGTATCATTACTTGAAGCAGAAGTGGTATTTAAGTCACAGGTATTAGGCTGAGCACTGCCCTCTCTTGAGTTTGTGGGTGAAATATCACTCGAACTCGTAGTTGAGCCGTTAAATAGTGGATTGTACTGTGGTGGGACATGAATGAATTGATTGTTAAATCCAATGAATTTCTTCTCCTTCTTTAATAATTGAATTTGATCGTCTATAAAGGATGGGGCTAAATCATCAAAGGAGACTCTTTTAACATATGTGGCTCCTTGGGACATATTGTAGTTGAATATCCAATTAAGTTACCTACTATTCTATTAAGCTTCGTTACTGTGTCTATAATTCAATCTTCTTTTTAATCGAACTCTTAATTAACAGATCGGTTTTTATATTCAATTCGTTTGCTCCAGGTTCGAAACAAGTAAGAGCTGTTATAAAAATTAAACAATAACGTGGTCGTTTCTTTTAAAGTATCAATGCAAACCTTCTTCTAAAAAATATATATTAAACAACAATCAATAGAAGTATGTTACATGTAAGCAAACAAACTTAAACTTATTAAACTTATTTGCTTGATCGTACAGTGAATAAGTGAATTAAAATTACACTCCCACATGATGTTGCTTCAACAGAACAAATAATCTTCATTTCCGCTGACTTATATCAGCCAGCATACGTTGTTATCCACAACCCACCTCTTGCATATTCCCCTACAGCAACCGATACGTCTCGGTACATGAAAAACACTCAATGTAAAGAAAGCTATTCCCACACACCCTTAGGAACTGCCTTCACATAATAGATAACAAACATGAAATCAATAATCGTTAATGGAAGTAGATGGCATTAGGTAGCTCTGAGCTAAAGCAAAAGAACAGCTCAGAGAGAACGTTCTTTTCAAAGAAACAAAAGAACAGTATATCACGTGATACAGTATCGTTTCTGTTGGTTGTTGACGTTTTGGATCTCAAATTCAAAATGAGACCACTGTACAAGGCCATGATACACCAAATATGACACTCTTATCCAGCCCATGCCTCATCTTAAGTTATATATTAGACTAATAAAGTCTAACAATCTTCATAAAACATAATCTTACCATGATTTAAAGCATAACACAAATGGGAGTATCCCAACGATATCCAATATATCTAGAGTTCTTCAAAAGACCAAAATAAGCTACCACTGCAAACATTCAAGGACAATTACCACTTCTAACACGTTTCATTCTCTATATTATCCCATATGTCTGTTTGCTATCTTAAATATAAATTGGGATTTAAATTTAAACATGTCACTCTTGGTCGTCTCATATCCTACTAAAATCACCAAAACAAGGGCAACAGAAACAACAAAACTGTCCTTATATAACCAAACCAATATCACGAGCTCAATTCTATGTACGATTGCTGTTGTAACTACTTGAAACATCCCATTATACTTCTTTCTCTTGATACATTATTATTTATAAAAGTGGTAGTTATTTTTAAATGGCGGTTAATTTTAAAGCTTCCCTTTAAATATGAGGCTCTATCGATGCATAATATAAAAGAGACCTGGAAGTGTAATATATTATAGATATTGTAGATAAGTATCTGATAGCCAAGAAGAGTCAATGGAGGATAAAGAGGGATTAGCCAAAGAGATAGTTACTATTTCTGAATTCTGCAAGAAATATAGAATCTCAAACACTAGGAGAGAAAAGTTTGGATTAAATAATGGTCCAATTTCTTCAATTAGTGAAGAAGAATTTAAACAAATAATGTCTTCATGTGGTTTAAAGGACAGCGATAGTGGTCTCAAAAGGAATAGTGACTGTATGGATATTGAACCATTTAAAAATAGCAGTTCTAGCACTACTTTTCAAACTAGCAAAAAATGGTGTACTTTCCCTCAATACCAATGGCCTGTATTACAAAAGTCTAATAAAAATATAGATGTATCCTTTCCTATGATACCTGAAAGTGAGTTACAGATCCTACATAGTGATACCTGTGTTGATACAATGGAGTTTTTCTTTAAAGATAATCCTCAAAATGTTTTAATATCTACTGATTCTATTGAGGAAACTTACAACGACAATAATGCCAATTGCACTACTTTACTTCTTTCTTCAGAGAGTCCACTTGCGAAGGTTCAAATCCAAGAGTCCAAGAGTGAATATTTCAATAATGCTAACATCCAACCAACTTATGGAATTATAAATAGTGATTCATCTTTGTTTATCTACAATAGCAATAATAATAACAATAACAATAACAATAACAATAACAAGAGCTACAAGGATAGTAGTCCACCATTGATATTACATGATGATAGTTCAATTAATGAATTTTAAATAAATTATATATGTACACTACAATTGATTATTCTTATCCATTGTCAGCATTTTCTTTTTTATTGAAACAACTTCATTTTTTAATTCATCTCTTTCTTGTTTAATGATTATTAGTTCTGCCTTTAGATCTTTAATCTTCATATCTACTTGAGCATCTCTTAAATTATTATTGCCATTAGCATTTATGTCACCTTCTTCTAAATTGTTACCATTTGGGGAACTCACATTTGCAAATTTTACCTTTTCTAGTTCATCTTTAATTTTGGTATATTCGATTTTATATTTTGACAATTCTGTTTGAGTAACCTCTAATGCTTTGCTTGTATTCGTTACTGAGGTTAAACTATCTCTATAATTATTCTCTGCCAACTGAAGCTTAGATTGACTGGCTAAGTATTCTTGACTTAATGATTTGTGCTTCGATTCTAACTGTTTATAATCTGTTGTCAATTTATCCTTAGTATCAGCAAGGTCTTCGCTTTTATGTAAAAGTTCATCAAGTCTTGAAGAAAGCTTGCTGATAACTGCCTTATGATGTTGACTTTTTGACGAAGTTGGACTAACTGGAGACTTATTAGTATCAGAATCTTTACTTATGGCTTCATTTTCGGTATTAAGCTTTCCCTTTTTCCACTCATTCATAAATAAATCTATATTTTGAGAATATGTTAAAATATTATTTCTGAATTCTTGACCATCTAGCTTTTCCAGTTTTGATTTCAATTCTGCATTCTCTGATTCCAATGCGCTATACTTCGATTTCAGCTCTTTATGACTTTCTAGAAGTGTCAAACCTTCTTCTGCATCCTTCAATTTTTCAGACTGAGCCTTTATAATAATATTTAGATTTGAAACATCAAGAAAGTTGGACTTTAGCAAACGGTCACTTTCTGACATTTTGTCTTCCAAAGAATTATAATCAGCTTCTAATATGTCATATTTAGATTGTAGGCTAATTATTTCCATATTCGCCTTAGAGTTACTGGACAAACTGCTTTGTAGTCTCTTATTTTCATCTTCTAGCTCCTTGATATGATCACTAGCTTCCTTAGCTTTAACTTCTGTTTCATGTCTTAATTCTGCGAGTTGCAAACGTAATTGTTCGAAAATCGCCTTTTCATCAGATTTAGGATGTTGAGTATAACTCTCTGTAATATCATAACTATCATCGAAACTAGTTTCTGCAAATACTGCTTTCTCTACAGGTGTAGTCGTATTCAACTTTGTAGAGGATCCCAATTCTATATTATCAATTTTATCCTCGGTTCTAATGGTATCTTGATCAAGTGCCTCTAATATGCTGGACTTCCCTGCACTGTCATATTGAACAGATCCTTTTTTTGGTGAACTGACAACTGTAGCTAGACCAATAACATCGGTACTATCAACCTGTAATGTACCTGAAACTTCACCGTTTTTGATGGAATCAATTTTCTTTTCTTGAGGGCTACTTACTGCCTTTTCTATTGACGAATCTTCAGGTACACCAGTAGTCGTAGCACCATCACTAGAACTGCTAGCTTCGATTGCAGGTATTTTTGGTTCCACTTTCTTTTCAACAGGGATTTCAGAAAAATTAATGCTATCCAAAGTTTTTTCAAATTCATCTACTGCATTTGATTTAGAATTATATGGTGGAGTATTAGCCAAGTTTGGAGTTGCTACCGAAGGTTGGTTTGGTGTTAGAATATTAGTTTGAGGTTGTGGCTCTGCCAAGTAATTATCAGCTTCGTTCTCAGTGTTTTCTTCAATTGGTAAAGGTGAAGGTACATTCTCTTGATTTCTCTTCGGACTTTGGTCAGTTTTAACCGGTTTATCAAAAATTCCAGGACATAGATTTGAAAGACGAGATAAATCGAGAGTGTATAAAATAGTACCAACACCCTCGTCAATTTCAGAAGTATGAAGATCATAATCGCCAGGTCTAGCAAAATCATATTTATCACCACCCATTATTAAAAGCTTGTCATTGTTCAATAAAGTGACGGAATGTCCTGAACGGCCCTGAATAATACCAGACTTAAAATCTGGAAATGTGTACCACTTAGAACTATCAAAATTGAATAAGTAAACTGAATTTAAATACATGTCATTTTCATCTTTACCACCGACAACACACATAATATTTTTATAAACAACCGCAGCGTGCTCTTGCATTGGTGGAGGTTTAGTACCTGTGGTTTCAACTTTTGTCCATGTATTAGTATTAGGTGAAAACTTAAATATATCATTAATCAAGCCTTGCTGTGTATCACCACCATAGATCCATAGATCTGATCCATATGTTACCATTGTATGATTTGTTAAAGGTGGAGGCATAAAACCTTTTGATTTAATGAATTCCCAATGGGAATCTTGCCTTCTAAACGATGATAGATCGAAAACTGCAAGATCGTTGAAGTAGGTATCGTCAAATTGACCACCAAACAGGTAAAGCTTGGTCTTTACCGTTGAAGTAGCTAATATACAGATTTTATGACCGTAACGACCTAATGGACGAGGTCCTATAGGGTTAGGAATGGTCCATTTGTAAGAATTGATATTGAACAAATATATGTCATCATCCATCAGACCTTCTTTGTTTACTTTATGAGTGTCACCACCAAATACAATGAATGCATTACCACATAATGTGGCTGCATGTCCAACTCTAGGTGGAGGAGTATTTTCACCAATATCGACAGATTTAGATGAGAATTGTGTTGCATCTGGGTTACAAGAGATAATCCAGGTGTCGCCATAAACACTTTGATCGTGTAAACCGCCTAATATGTAAATATTGTTACTTGCTGTTGCATAAGCAGATGAGACGTGTCTGTACCTTGGGAAAGGAGAATTCTGTAGTTTAATTCTGTTCCATGGAGTATATTCTTTTTGTCTTGGCATTAATGTAGTGGCAGCTCCAGACACATTACGTTGTTGACTTGGAGCAGGGGTAGGTTGAAGTCTACCTTGCTGCTGTGATGATAACGAGTAATTATTATAATTCTGTTGAGCTTGGTAGTGACCATTAGCATTATTCATAGGCTGTTTATATTGTTGTTGCTGTTGAAAATTCTGATTCGAAAGTTGTTTTTGCTGCAAATGTTGCTGTTGACCCCCATACTGAGATTTGAACGTATTCGTAGCTTGAACACCATCCGATGGCGATATATTATTTCCCTGAGTCCCTGCATTATTATTATTGTTATTATTATTATTGTTATTATTTTGCAATGATTTCGGTCCAATCTTGTCGAGGTTCAATTTCTTCCCAAACTTAAACGGAGCCATTTCTGATATCCAAAATATTTATATGTAACCGCAGACAATAAATTAAATACTGTCCTTCTGGAATAGACCACTATCAATTATCGCTTGCGAATATCTTAATCAATCAACCGCGAGGTCCCCAAAGTTCACTCAAAAACAAACCCAACTGGTTTATATACCTTCTCAAATTAAAACCCAACAATCCAGAACAAATTTAAGACACCTTATACACAAGATCTACTCTTGTTTTATACCAAATGTCTTAATGCTCTTATGAAACAATTTTGGTTTATTATTTGTTTCTGTTCTTAAACTCTGATGAAATATTTTGATCCAGCTCGTTTATAGTGATAGAAATTTGATATCGAAATTAAGATTAAGAGCCATATAAAATTATAATAAGGTTAAAGTTAGTGAACAGGACTATTGATGAGTATAAATCAGGTTCTAAGTCAGCAAGAGAGTGGTTATATGATTGATCCAGATTCGGATTACATAGCTCTCATTTGGTTGTTGGTATAGTTGTGTTTTTATAAGGGTTTAAACTGGTGTAGGACGGTCTAGAGACGGGTTTTTGTTGATTGGCAAAGGGAACCTTAAGGGAAAGTTTAAATTTCTTAGTCGATCCAGGATTGAAGAGGTTTTATAAGTCTGGTAGAATGGATTCTGACAATGTGGACGAGTCTGTGGGGATGCTTGATTTAAAGACCAAGTTCGATGTGTTTATTGAAAACGGAGATAAGAACCTTGAAATGGATACTGGTACAAGGGCTACCACTGTTCCCAACACACCTACTTCTGATACTAAGAACAGTAACTCGCATAGCTCGGTGTCTCCTTTGAGGTCGTTCTCTAGAAGATCTGGTACAGGTTCAAGTGTAGGAAGTACAGCTGGGAAGACAAATTTGTCACCGCAATTATTGACACCAGTGCGACTCAATGAAGGAGAGCATCCTCTGAAAGACATTCCTTCGGCGAATGGTTCTAATGTCAAGTCCAAATCTAATAACAAGAGTAAACGGCGCTCCTTGATCCAACCTATTACGGCTCCAATCTCTCCAGATCACCATGGTAATAATTTCTCTAGTGCTGGTCCAGTTGCATCTGAAACTAGGAAACTCTCTGGGCACCAACGTGTTATTAGCAACACTTCGATGCATTCACGAAGAAGTAGTTCGCAGTCAATTATGAACGATGTCAGTCAGGATGGTTCTTTGGGCATCAGTTCACTGCTACAGAGCTTGGCCAGTAAAGAACTCGAGCTGTTAGAAACGAAACAACGAATTGAGGATTTAAGAAGGCAGCTAGCCTCAGAAGAAAATGCATATAATCAAGGAGCTTTAGAGTTAAAATCTCTAAAAGAGCAGGTCAGTAGTTATTTGAACCCAACAACATTTGGGAGTAATAATAACAATCATAGCATTCAAATTGCTGATGGACAGGATTATGTTATCGATAGCACCACTAATGAACTGATTCCAACAATATCCAGAGCAGAAAGTGAGACTAAACTGAATATACCGAAGTCATCGAATTCGATATCATCCGGTAATTCCAAGATCCATAGTAGAGCGCTTTCAAATTTAAGTCCTAAGCAAGAAGAAGGGCAAGAAGATGAGGCCAACGAATCAATTTGGAGTAAGTCCTTGAGTATGTTCACTAGACTAGATCAGATAATCCAGCAGGAAGTTGAGAAAAGTTTAAATTGGGAATCAAGCCCAGAGCCTACGGCGTCAACATTTGCTCCTATAACAGAAGAACCTGGTCAATATTACGATCAGAATTCGAATTCTTTTGTAAGGGAGTCCTCTAGACAACAGAACTCACACAATTCATCAGAAGCTAATGATAACAGTTATTCATCTAGATCTATATGGAATTTTGTTAGTGAAGTCAAGACTGGATTGTTAGGGAAGCCTGATGATGAGCTCAAAGGATCGAAACCACAAATTAATACAAAAACAGATAGCTTAGAGTTCTCTAATGCATCGGACGATGCTAATGATTCACCTACTATTGAATATAACATAAAACAATTTAAAACAAGAAGAAAAGTAACTGGAGACGTTGAAGTCGAGAACAGCTCTTCTAAATTAAGAGACGTTTCTATAGGAGATAATGTAGAAGAGGATGACAATGAAAATCGAATTAGACAGGTTAACAACAGAAGGAAGGTCGTTGAAATGATAGATTTTAATTGATACAAATCAGATATATAATGATAGATAAGTACATAAAAAAATATTAATGAATATTATAAATTGATGTAGGATTTCCTTTTTTTATTACCTATACATTTTTATTTTTTTGAACCAATAAGTGCTACAAGTTGATCATTTTATCGTGATTAAATATCACTAATAGTGTCTTGAATGTCGTGAAAATCATTGCCTACTGTCTTTCCAGTTTTGGTAGAGTATAATTCTTTTGCATTTGTATTTGCATCAGGATGCTCGTCTATTTTTAAAGTCACTTCTCCATCGCTGATCTGCATCATCAACCCCATGAATTTTGACTTAGCCAGCTTTGAAGTCATTGTCGAATTCTTATTGTTTGTAATGCATGTATCTACGATATCTGTAGCTATTTCTTTGAACTTTTGTTGTTCTTGAACTCCAGATGCAAATTCAGAATGCGAATGCTCATCCAACTCTTGTAGTTCTAGTTCAATATCATTAAATTCTTTCTCTAAATACATATCCAAATCGTTATGTGCTTGATCGATGTGTGCAGTTTCTTGACTATTCATGCTCTGGTTTATTTGACCTTCCATCATCGACCAATTTTGCTGTACATGTAAATTCATATTAGACATGGGTTGGTAATAACCCTGGTTATGCATAGAAGTAACAGTCTGTCTGGTTTCATAGTTGGAATATAGCTGCTTATAACGGTCACTAAACTCCAGAGGATCCTTGATCGCTATTTTCGAAAACTCATTTAACCACGATTCCTTCTCAACAACACCACTAGAATGGCCCATCTGTGCAGGAGCTCTCCCAAACATGTTATGAGGCTGATTCCCCCCACGTATACTCAAACTCTCATCATTCCTTAAAAACTCATTCTCAACACTATTCTGGATAGACTCTCCACCACGATTTTGAACTCTGCCTTCATTTAATCTCCATCTTCCAGTGGCTTGCTCACCTTTTCTAGCAAACTGCTGTAATGGATTACTCTGACAAACAGAAGACATCTCTCAAACTGTCAATATTATACGTCTTATCCAAATCTTAACTTAATATCTTCTTACTGTTAATCCAAACTAAACCGTAAGAAATATCCTTGATTACAAACCCTTTTCAAAAGCTCTTCTTAAATAAACGATAAATTTATTATTGTTCAACAAAACAAACTCTGAAAAGTGATAGTCTTGATCAGTCATTCACTTAAATATGATATCCCTCCGTCCTTCCTCTTTCCCCACAAACTGAAAATCAATATTAAAAAGAGTCAAATTCGTCTGGCTAAACTTCAAAAGTTTTTTTTTCCTTTGGAATTATGGTTATTAACTCCGAAACCTTTAAGTATTGACATTTTTAAAAACCTCAAAGGTCAGTAAAAATCATCACCGTTTTATCATCTAATGAATAGAAGATGTGGATAGGATTTTTTTGGATTGGGTACCATTATCAAAACAAATCTTTTGTCATTCAATTAATAAGGTTATTTAGTTTATATAGGTTTTATATTTTAGATAAATATAAGGTAATAGTTGAATAAGGTAGGAGAATAATGGTTGTGGTGGTAAGTGTAAAAAAAAATATTAGTACTGGTGGCAGATACAAAGAGTGCCTTAGATAAATCTATGAGATATGATTATGTTATCTTTGTATGCAGCAGCTTTGTAAATTACCTTGTAATGTTTATAAAAAAGTCGTATCGTTATGTTCACTTTTCAATGAATCTTGGGCTTGGTGACATTATGCTATTTATTGGGATTCGTTAGCAGATTCGGCGATTTCAGCTCTTAATCTGATTCTACCGGATAGAACATCGTTAATTTCCTTGAATTCAGTCCAGTGAACTTCATGACCCTTTCTCAATGCAACATTGGTTTCGTTTTCCCATAATTCAGCAACTGGCTTGAAAGAGATAGCGGAACCGTTGACACAGATGACAGCAGCTGAGTCATCTTCGTGTTCTACAGTTGGTATTTTTTCGGCTTGGTCGTTGAATGTAAATCTCAAAACCTTAGAATCAATGTTTTCACCAGTCTTTTGGTTTCTTTCATTCCATTGTTCAATAAATTTGATACATCTGACAGCAAAACGAGAAGCGATAACACGATCTTTAGAAGATGGAGAACCACCTTGTTGGAAGTGACCTGGAATAGCGGTTCTGACACCGAACTTCTTGGAGGAGGCTTCACTGATGATATCTGAAATCATATCAGTGCTGTATACAGATGAGGCTTCTTCATTTCTGATCAAAATCTTACCGTTACGGTTTTCACCTTTATCGTGGGAGAAGTTTTCCTTCAATAAGGCAATATCTTCTTGGATGGATGCCAAGTTGATCTTGTCTTCTGGTGTGTAAACGGAGACGGCACCAGTAACCAATCCGGTGAAAGTAGCAATGTAACCAGAGTGACCACCTTGAACTTCAACAACGAAAACTCTTCTTCTACTAGCAGAGGCAGATTGTTTAATTTCATCAGTGTACTGGACTAAAGCATTCAAACAGGTATCAACACCTAAAGAGTATTCAGTACCTGGAACGTTGTTAGAAACGGTTGATGGGATCAATACTAATGGAATGTTGAAGATTGGGTATTTTTCTCTAGCATCACGTAATTGTTTCAAAGATCTGAAACCTTCGAAACCACCTAAGATGATTAAACCATCCAACTTGTTCTTTTGGAAATAGTATGCAATGGTACCCATGTCTTCAGCAGCAACAGATCTGTTGGTACCAATTTCGGAACCACCCAAATTGTGCCAGTTTTCAACATCTAACCAGGATAATTCCTTAACTTCACCAGTTTGAATTAAACCACTGAAACCATTCAAGATAGCAACTGGTTTGTGACCATGAGACAAACAGTATAGGGTGGCAGCACGGGTAGCAGCGTTCAAAGCAGCAGATGGAGCGCCGACATGGACGATACCGATGTTCAATCTCTTATCTTCTGGTAACAATTCAGAACCATCATCCCTGACAGTAGTGGATAAGAAATTTTCGTATAATTCAATGAATTCTGGGTCTCTTAAAGAAATGGCTTTGTCGAAGTCCTTGGCAGCAATAGCAGTAGCAACGGAACCAGTCAACTTGACAGATTCGACTAAAGGCATTCTGACAATCTTGTTTTCGTTAATACCGATCAATGGAGATGGAGTTTCTGGTGTGTTTTCCAAAACAGCCTTAACAGCATCAACACCTTGTAAAGTAGCTAACCATCTATCATGAGCGACAGCAGTACCACCTCTTTGGACGTGACCCAAGATAGTAACTCTGGTATCCAAACCTAATTCGACTAAGACGTTCTTAACATCTTCAGCAGTAATTGGGTTCAATTCGTTATCTAAAGCACCTTCAGCGACAATGACTGTGATGTTTCTTCTACCTTTACTCTTGTGTCTCTTACAAACTTCCTTTAAGTCATCTTCCCACTTACCCTTTGGAGAAGCTCTTTCTGGAATGAAGATATAATCAGCACCAGTAGCGATACCAGCCATTAAAGCTAACCAACCACAGTGTCTACCCATGACTTCAACAACGAAAGCTCTGGAGTGAGATTTAGCTGTAGCATCGATGTAGTCAACCATTTCAGAGATTCTTTCTAAAGAAGAGTAAGCACCAATGGTAGAATCAGTACCAGACATATCGTTATCGATGGAACCGACTAAACCAACAATGGTCAAGTTCTTGTATGGTTCGACTTGTTCTTGGGTGAATTTACCATCTTTAACTAACTCTTCGACTAAAGATGGCCATTCATGTCTGAATAAATCGGCACCAGTTAAAGAACCGTCACCACCACAGACGATAAGAGCATCGATACCTTCAGAAATCAAGTTTCCAGCGGCTTGTTTACGACCCCAACGTTGTCTGAAATCTAGGGAACGAGCAGTACCGATTAAAGTACCACCTTCACTTAACCAACCTCTGACGTCTTCCCATTCCATCTTCTTCAAATATTGACCACCTCTTAGCAAACCTTCGTAACCTTCGTAAACAGCGTAAACGTCACAACCGTAGTGGATACCTGCTCTGACGACAGCACGAACAGCAGCATTCATACCTGGGGAATCACCACCAGAGGTCATAACAGCAAGCTTCTTCTTGATACCATTAGTAGAGACAGATTGTTTCAAGATGGTAGCAGCTTCTAAAGCAATTTTGTCTTTAGCTAATTCTTCTGGAGATGGGTTCAAATAGTATTTCTTATCAGTTGGTTGGGTATCGTTGGCATTAGCAAAAGAAGAGAAGTAAATTTCGTTGCCCAATGGGTCGACCAAAGAGACCAAAGAGTCAGAAATCTTGACGGCATTTGAGAAAGTGGACAAGATTTGGTCTAATTCGGTAGAGAAGTAGGTAATTGATGAAGTAACTGGAGTTTTAATGATATCAGCGTGATGAGATTCTCTGTCCATAATCAAACGCAACTTCAACAAAGCACCTTGACTTTGGTGTCTGTTTGATGCTTCTTGTTGAGGGATTCTGAAACCTGATTCATCGACTTCGCTTAATTTGAAGGCTTCCAACCAAACTTCCTTCATTGAACCATCTGAAGTACCAGAGGCTAACAAAGAGTTTTGGCCATGTCTAAATTTGTCGAAATCTTTAATTGTAGAGAAACCTAGAGAATGATAAAATTTAACGGTTTGGTGAAATAAATCATTATCAGCAGTAGCTAATGATCTAAATGCCACACCATAGCAGATATTTGGAGATTGCATATTTGGTTGGTATACTGATATCGATTCTAGGTTTCAATTAAGAATTAAAGCCAAGTATAATATAAAAATCGCCAACTACTATTGCTAAAAAGTTAATATACCCAAAATATAACCTCGATTTAATATTAAATCCAGTATATATATGGGAAACGAAGACTACTAAAAGGTATATAGATAATTTTTCAAAAAAACTTCAAGTAACCTAGTGAAAAATAATTAGTTAAGAGGGAAATAAAACAACTCTAAATGAATAAATTTTTTTTTTTTTAATTTCTTGAGTTTACTTCATTTCTGATCCCATCGACATTTCTTGCAGAAGAAACAAGTGAAAAAATTGGGAAGCCCAATATCATTGTAATCGTTCATTGAATGAATGAATGAATGAATGAATGCATTCATTAGAGACTACTTGTTGCCATAAAACTCACTCACTCACTCAAACGATGCTAAATGGAATAACGAATAAAACAAGAAGAATACATAGTATATTTTGAATTAAAAATTAGACGCACGCAGCTGATAGAAACCAATGCTTTTTTTTTACTGTATGGTTATTATATTGTTATTATTATTGATTCTGGGTAAAATCAACCAGAGAGAAGTGTTTCTTTGTTTGTTTGCTTGTTCGTCCTTTAATCTACCTTTCCAAGCTTCTATCTATCTGTCTATCTATCTATCTACCTATCTAACCAGTCCAATCCAATCCAATCCACCTTGATATCTTGTCGTTGCTGACTTCAAGCTAAACTCTCACCATATCATATAGTATCATATCCAATCCATTGCTAACCTTCTTGATATAGTCCATTCTGTAATAGACCACTCACTAGTTTGCTTCTTTACTGGTTGTCCCGCTGTCTGTGAGTTGCTCAGGCTCTGTTGGTGCTTTTCTTTTTAATTGCTTTTTTATTTTTATTTTTTGTAAACATGAATATTCGTTTTTCACATTTCTTTTTATTTCATTTTTGGTCTTTTGAGTGCGTTTGTTTTTGTGCTATTCTATTTAATTTCTTTTTATTGATAATGTAGGTTTTTTTTTGTGAATTTTGTGATATCTATTTCTTTTTTTTTGTGTCCTCATCCATCCTCTCTTCGATGGTTTTGTGTACCCAAATAACAAACACAAACACAAACACAAACACAAACACAAACACGAGACACACGCGCACAACTACCGAAACCACTTTCCCATTTCACATCATTTTATTTTTTATCTTTTTTAATTCCTCCGGTCCTCTGCTCCTTCTTCCTCTTCGAAATGAAATGGAAAAATGGTTTGACTTCGAGTAACAAGAAATGCCGGCTGCGACGAATTACAGCAAAACTCCAGTAGTTAGCCCTGTTGTGCGCAGCGTTCTCACAATGACGTCGGATCGTCACTTTATTCCGTCTGCGTGAGTGCGCGTCTTTTTCTTCTTCCTTCTCGCTTTTGTGCTATCTGTTTCGAACTTCACCAGACACTTCCGCGTACAACTACCTCGGGTCGGTACTAATCCACTGCCTTGGTCAGTTTCTCCGGTTTGACAATCGTATATCCTAAAGATACTGTTTTTCCGAAAAAAAATTAAAATAACAGTAACTAACTACTCTTCACAGTAGGGTAACTCTTTTTCTCTCGGTTTTTTGGACCTCCCGTTGTCCTCTTCGGTTGTTAACACCGGGAATTAGTGGAATCCCATTTTTCTCTCTGTACCGTCTTGAATCGCTGTTACGTTGAGCTTCCACTATTTTAGGAAGTGTCTCGTGATCAAACAGCTTGTTTGTACATTTTATCAAGCAAACAGGATGACGGATCCTTTTCACCACCATCTTCCTCATCTCTCCTAAGTACCGTCCTGATCTGGTCATATTAATCACAACTCATCACTAACTTTTATTATAGTGTGCCTGATCAGATCTGGGTTTATATCGATACGTGATAATTGGTGACAGTAACAAGTTATCATACTTTATGTTAGTTAGTTTAATTTGAGTTGTGTTATTTTATGTTATTTTATTTTTATTTTTTGACACATTCACGTCCCACTTTACAGACACTTGAATTGATAAAAGAATTAAGGTCAAATGATTATTTCATAGTCACTAAATAGGAATTACAGTATATATGACATCTACGTATATATTATAGAAATACACAATTATCAACATCATTAGTTGAATTATACATTAAGATTTGGTTCGTGGAGAAACATATTTCTTGTATTTACTTGCACTTATCGTAGCTCTCATATGTCTATTAAGTTCAAGGCTTGTTGGTTGTACACTTGTTGCTGTTGCTGTTGTTGTGGGACCTGCATTTGCAGTTGAGGAGTAGTTTGGAACTGCTGTGGTTGTTGTTGAGGTTGCTGTTGTAACGGCATTTGTTGGAACTGCATTTGACCAGTCATCTGCGCTTGAAATGGATTGAAATTACCAACTGTGCCTGTGTGTGTCATACCCATAGTCATCTCTGGATTACCAACAGATTGGAATGGATTGCTAGTACTTCTCATCATTACCATCTCTTTATTGACATTATCAACTGAAAATGGATTGTTAGATCCTGTCTCCATTGGAACAACTGGAGACATTGTAGCAGGAGCCTGTTGTGTGTATCCACCAAAACCTGCACCTGTGAAGCTTGGAGTCACTTGTGTATTGGAAGAAAAGAAACCTGTTTGTTGATTGGTTAAGTTTGGAACAGTGGCAGATTGCTGGATAAAACCAGTATTCTGTGGATGCTGCATTTGCAATGATGTATGTTGGCCAGTTAAGGCAGGCGTCATAGAAGCCGCTTGTGCCTGTGCTTGAGCTTGAGCTTGAGCTTGTGCTTGAGCTTGAGCTTGAGCTTGTGCTTGTGCTTGTGCTTGTGCTTGTGCTTGTGCTTGTGCTTGTGCTTGTGCTTGTGCTTGTGCTTGTGCTTGAGCTTGAGCTTGAGCTTGTGCTTGTGCTTGCGCCTGAGCTTGTGCCTGTGCCTGTGCCTGTGCTTGCGCCTGTGCTTGCGCCTGAGCTTGCGCCTGAGCTTGTGCCTGTGCCTGTGCCTGTGCTTGTGCTTGTTGTGCTTGTTGTGCTTGTTGTGCTTGTTGTGCTTGTTGTGCTTGTTGTAAGAATGGATTACCTGTATGTTGCACTTGGGCAACTTGAACAGGGATAACAACTGGCACTGCTGTTAGTTGCGGTTGAACAGCTGGCTGTTCAAAACTAAAGCTTTCGGTTTGGGTGACAGCTGGTGTGCTTCCAAATGGATTATATGAACTTGTTGGATTTTGTGGAATTGTAGGTGACACGAGTAACTGTTGGTTCTTCAATTGCATTTCCAACTGCTTTTTCTGTTCTTTTATTTGTTCCAGCCTTTGTTGTGCCAATTCTCTATCATCAGAAGTCTGCTGTGACGTGCTTGCCTTGCTAACACTTCTGTTATTATTATTATTACTATTAGTATTATTGCTCTTGTTATTGTTATTATTAGTTAAATCGTCTTGTAAATGTTCTTCTAGAGATCTTATTAATTTCGTAGTGATATGCTTAATTACAGGAATCTTTAGACCAATTGATTTCCCAATCTTCAAATATTTAACAACGGTTTCTGTCAAATCGACAAAGGACTTGTATAAGCTCAATGTTTTTTCAGCATCCCTGTGATTCAATTCGAAAAACGATTCTAACAAGGTGATAATACCTTCGTTCAATGCATTGTACAATGTTAATAGATCCTGAGTTAATAACTTAAATGCATATACAAGCAAGTCATTACTCAAGTCCAATTGAGAATATTTATTTTTAATTAATGCAGTAATTTGAACCTCTAACGATTCAACGTGATCTAATGCCATATGAATATTATTCGTGTTATCATGTAAAATCATTTTCAAACTACTGTAACCATCTTTAACGTAATCCACTCTGATATTTGCATATTCTTCACATCTCACTCTTAAATAATTATTATAACGATCTAAAGCTTTTACATCCCCTGAGGAAAATTTGGAGCCTTGAATGCCATTCATTCTGAAATAATCTAGATTATTAGAGAAGAATTTAACGGCAACATCCTTATCACCTTCATTCATCAACAGATGAATAACAATCAAGGATTTATACACAATCGTTCATGCAGAGTCTGTGACTCTATTGTATAATGCTCTTGCAATCTCTTGGAAATCATGAGGATCACTAGTACCCATCAATATAGGTTCCACGTACTTCTCCTTAGGAGGAGCCATCTTGATCTTAGTGGCCCCTTTAACCAATTTATCGTAAGTGGTCATTATTCAAAGTTCCTAAAAATAAAAAACAATCTAAAACTTCAAAAAATCTAAAGTAAAAGTAAAAGGTCTGTCTAAGTGTGCTTCTAATTACGAGATACGAATATCGAATTAAATAAAAAAAATTTTAAAATAGCTTTAACGTCAAAAACCAATATATAGTCACCACAAATACCCAGTTAGATCTTGAATATTCTGCACTAGATATATATCTCCTAAAATCAAACAAACAGTTATTGGCAATGGACAAAAAAATAAAATTTATCTTGAAAACTGTTCCTAATTTTATAACAACTTCTTGTTGTGGGACCAAAAAAAGATAATCAATATCAGCTAAAAGTAAACTACCAGCAAGCAACGACGCAAGCAATATTCAATTCACACTTGTCTTAATCAACTTCAAGGCTAAGATCAAAACTCTACAACTGCACTTATTGCAATCTCATAATCATTCAATCTGTTCTTATATTCATTTAAAAGGTTGCCCTTGCCAGTTCTCATGTTAAAACTTCTCCTTTTAAAAATTGATTCGTCACATGTGATACATCTATACACACATAGAAGAGTGTATTACGTGTATAATGATATTTGGTCACGTGCCATGTCTAATGATCGTTACGTTATATAAGAAAGATCAGTCAATTGACAGTAAGGAAAGCCCTTCTTTGGAAGCTAAAGGTGCTTTGGATATCTGGCTAACACAATTCAAGAGGATCAGATTCGTAAATATAGGATATTGGTTTTAATTAGAACCTGATGAACAATATATAATTGAAATTATATCGACTTTCTGGTTCAGTTGGAATATTGACATAGTTAAACTAGATAGATAGTAATTATATAAAGGTATATAAAACATTTTGAAGGGGGAGGGGAGGGCTGAAAATATAAGCATTTAGAGGAGCCCACTGGCTACCACAGCTGTAAATTTGGCATTACAGTAATTGAGCGTAGTGATGATAATATTAATAAGAAGAAGAAAGACACTAATTCGATCAAGCTCTGGAGTTTGCGACTTCAACGACTTTTTCGGCAGCAGGATCCAATTCATCGAATGCCAAGATGTTGACACCTGAAGACTTGACAATTTCTCTACCCTCGTCTAGATTGGTACCTTGCAATCTGACAACAATAGGTAGGTCTTTCAAGTTCAAATCTTTAATGGCATCGACAATACCTTGAGCGACGAAGTCGCATCTAACGATACCACCAAAGATATTGACAAAGATAGCGTCTAATGGGGTGGCACTAGTCTTTGAAGAGTCTACGATTAATTCGAATGCCTTCTTAATGGTCTGTGGAGTGGCACCACCACCACAGTCTAAGAAGTTGGCAGGCTTACCTCCGTATAATTGAATGACATCCATTGTGGCCATGGCTAAACCAGCACCATTGACCAAACAGCCGATGTTACCATTCAATTTGACGAAGTTCAAGTCATAATCACGTTTGGCTTCGGTAGAGAATTTTTCTTCTGGGGATTCTTCGACGTCGTTTCTCCAAGAATAAATTCTCTCTTGTCTGTAAGATGCATTATCATCGAAACCGAATTTAGCATCCATACACATGACACCGTGTTTTGATTCTGCAGTTTCCACTTCACTTAGCGGGTTGATTTCGATCTGGGTTGCATCGGTGTTGTCGTAGATCTTGTACAATCTCTTGACTTGGTCCTTGGCGTCTTCCAATACCTCTTGGGAGAAACCCAAACCTTTTGCGACGCCAGTTGCGATTTCGTCAGTGACACCTTTAGAAGGGTCGATGTGGAATTTCTTAATCTTTTCAGGGGATCTTTCAGCAACTTCTTCGATATTCATACCACCTTCTTCGCAGACGATGATCAATGGTTTACGTTCAGCTCTGTCCATCAGGATGGAAAGATAAGCTTCACGCAAGACCTTCTTACGTTCTACGATATAAACGGCGTTGACCAGTTTCCCCTTCTCACCACTCTGTTTAGTGATCAGTCTATGACCCAACATTTGAGAGGCAGTTTCAGTAGCTTGTTGTTGAGAGTCGACCATTTGGATACCGGTAGGGAAGCCATTGTCGAAATGGCCTTTACCTCTACCACCTGTGAGAGCTTGAGCCTTGACCACCAATTGGGCATCACGGCCCAACTTGTCAAACAAGGAAGCTGAGACTTGGGAAGCCTGTTGAGGAGTCCAGGCTACAGCACCAGCAGGAGTGTTGACTCCATACTCGTTCAATAGCTGAGCTGATCTAAACTCGTTGATAGACAAAAACCGTTTGGAGACCGGAGTGACTACACTTCTTCTAGCAATACAAGATCTTAACATGACAAAAAATAATTATTCTTCTCTTTACAGAACAGAGACAGACAGTGTTTTATCAAGGGCAAGAACACCAACAACAACAACAACAACTAGAACCAGAACCAGAACAGTAATAGGAACGACGAGAACGAGAACGAAAACAAATATCCAGCCACTCGTCCTCTTTATATACTCCCAGATAACAAGAACACCATTAACTATGTATCTACCAGATGAATCAATCCATGATCCCCTCACATTACAAACCATACTATATATAATATACCACCATACCCGTCCACCTCTGCATACCNNCNCCTCCCCTCCAAAAAAGCCTCTATCTCGCTATCTCCCCCCCCTCCTCCCCCCACATCTAATTCCATCCCATCTGCCCATCCCCACCGGTCCACCAATAAAAACAGAACAACCACATCTCCCACACCGGTCGACAGCAACAGCAACAGCAACAGCAACAGCAACAGCAACAAGTCAAGACAAGATACAGACATCGCCAGCAACCGGAACAACCCAAATTCTCACAGGGACCGTCCCTCATCCCCATCCCCATCCCCATCGAATCGAATCGAATCGACAATCAACCTCCAGAAAAGAAAGACCAGACCTTCTTTAACAACCTGAACTCAACTTCAATCAAACCAAGCCAAACCAAACCAACAAGAACCCAGCCATCAACATCAAATCCCAATCCTCATCCTTCCAACGACTTCCGGGAACGTTTGAACAATTTAATTCCATTCAAGATGCTTCTTTAGAAAATCGAGATAAGAAAGGTTGAAAAGTTTCGATTTAAACCTCTCGATGTCGAATTGGTTTAAGAACTGGAACTAGAGCAAGAACTAGAGCAAGAACTAGAGCAAGTACAGCAACTCAACCTTAGATCTTACTTCCACTGGTGTTGGCAATTGCTATTTCAATGGGTATTGCATTATGGTTTTGTCCAGTCACTGGATCTCAAGTATATGATTCTATTGATTTGTTGATCCATTCGTTACAAACGTTAATTCCAAACTCGCCGTTATTCGAACCTCATATCACTATCACTTCTGGTTTGAACATCACCTCCCAGGATGATGTCAATAAGATACTTACCTATTGTGTTGCAGCTATGGATTCCGTGAAACCAAGAGTCAATGCTGGGTCCCCAAGATCCAATGGCCTTAGATCTTCAGGTTCAGCTTCAGGTTCAACCTCTGGCTTCGAACTTGTTAAGTTTAAGAATCTGACTATTGGTAAACAGTTTTTCAAGAAAGTGTATATGGAATGTGATGATAACAAGTATTTGATGAGTATTGCTAAGATTATGCGAGAAATGTTTGTGGAGAATGGTGATGAGATTGATGTTCAACAGTGGTTAGATGAACAGTTCAAACCTCATATGTCCTTGTTGTATTCCAATGTTTCTCCAGTTAGTAGAGTCCATCAGAGACTTATCAAACAGAGAGTAGAGGATGCTTTCGATGTACCTATGATCGAAACCACACGTACACTTCCTTCAGATATACAAGCTCAATGGGACTTGTTGCAGATTCCTTTGATTTCTTGGGGATCTCCTGGTACTTTCAAGATTGTAAGATGTGAAGGTCCTGTTGAACAATGGGAAATTCTAGGCAAAGCTGATGTCTAACTGGTTTTCAATTCAATTACTGACATTGGCATCTCTTTTATTTATTTATTTATTTCTCTTTCTCTCTCTCTCTCTCTCCCTCCCCATTATACCTTTTTCTGTTTGTTTTAGCCTTTAATTATCTTCATCTCTTCTTTGCTAAAAGGGAG